>NW_016179619.1:0-7190 GCF_001687245.7 Rhagoletis zephyria | reverse complement strand
GGGCAAAGAAGTGGAGAAAAAAGTATTTTTCTTGCACATGGAGAAGTAGTTAGCTCCAAATGTTCAATGTGATCGATTGTGTTTTACAAAAAGCTCTTTTTCATTTAACAAGTTAAATAGTGGCCCCATTTGAACATAATATAAAACTAATTGGCACTTATTCATAGAGATGTTAGAAATGAATTTTTTAAAATAAACAGTTTTAAGGAGGGTATTCAAATTACTTCCATATCAAATAGTTAATATGTTTCAATCACACATTTAGGCTGTGTGCGAGTTGACCTAAATTTTAGTTCCTAAACTAATATTCCACTGGAAATTTCCAGCACTGCTACCAATTTAGGAAACTTGACAACCTAAATTGTTTGGGTATAAGTGAGAAATAGGGCCCGTTTAGCTAGAAAAAAGAAAAAGTGGGCATAGTTCGCCTTCTTGCATTGATTCTAATTGTATAAAAAATGTTTGGTGCAAATTAATAGGGGCAGTGGTTGGGGGTGGTAAAAGTAGAATTTTTACTATTTTTAAAAGCTTATATTTCAAAAATTTTCAAAAGGCGAAAAGGGAATTGAAATACCTTTCATTTCATATGTACATCTATATATATAATTCACATAATTCATATTTCGATAAAACTAAAAAAACGGAATTATAGCAATTTTTTTAATGAAAATTTATGTTTTTCTTAAAAAATACGTAATTAACTGTATTAAAAGATACATTTTTTCCAAAGTTTCTCTATTTATACGAAGTTTTTAAGAAAAACATACATTTTGATTTTAATAAAATTATAGTTTAAAAAACTAAAACCTCGCTATTACAATTTCCATTCGTACTGTCATCAGGTAAGTAACTTAGAAATCGCTGCATGTTTTAGGCGCATCAATATTACATAGTTACATCCCGAGTTAATAAAAGGGATGTAAAAAGGATATAATCTCCTTTTTCTCTAAAGATGTATATATTATTTATAAAGATATACATACTTGATAAAAGGTATTTTACCTTTCCAACCATATCCACGTTTCGAAAATCATTTCAATAATTTTCGAAAAATAAGCTTTTAAAAATATTGAAAATTTTACATTTACCACCCCCTTGCACCGCCACTTTTAATTTGCAGCAAAACAAAATTCATACAATCAAAATCAAGAGTAAGGAGCGAGTCACGCCCACTTTTTCTTTTTTTCTAGGTCATCGGCCCCTATTCTTTACTTTCACGAAAATCAAAGATATTTATACTGACATTTTTTTGAATATTTTATTTTTGTGCCATAGAAAAGATCAAAATTACTTAAAACTCCTAAAAAATCATTCTTCGTTTAATCGCGCGCCTTTTTATATTTCACAGTTCAGTTTAGGTTGAAAAGTATGCTCGGAAAAAATCTAAATTGTTCCTATTCACTGCATTACCGACACTTTTCAGTGATTTAGGATTTTTCTCTATTTTGGTAGCAATTTAGACGTACTCGTACACAGGCTTAATAGCAAATGAAGAAATTCTTCCACAAATTTATTATTAAAGCTTTTCTTACGGTAATTTTAATTGACTCATTATAATAGCTATGAATGATGGCTGTATAATTGGCCGCTTTTATAGATTTTTCAAGTGAAAGAAAGATTGAAATAAAGAATCGATTAGAATCGTACAATACGAGTCTCGCCGTCGGTTCCAAGAATCGTAAGGATTAAATAAGATTCGAGAATCGAGAATCAATTATTTTACAAAACTCTCCATCCCTACGTCCTAATCAATGTGACCGCGGGCTTGTGAAAAATTGTAGCAGAAAAAAGACTTAAAATGTATCAATATTTATCACTTTTTTCATTTAAGTATCGAATAATTTTTATGAAAAAAATATTTTCCAAAACAATTTAACTTTTATTGCACGAGTAAGTTGAAATTATTTCCCGAAAGCGATTNTTATTACTTTTTTCATTTAAGTATCGAATAATTTTTATGAAAAAAATATTTTCCAAAACAATTTAACTTTTATTGCACGAGTAAGTTGAAATTATTTCCCGAAAGCGATTTTCATAATTTCAGTTGCAGTTACACTTTGAAAGTTACAATTTTACTAAGCAGTCATAGATATTGTGTAATTTTTTCGTTCACGGGTACAGATATTAGTTTATTTAGTTAACTTGTTGAGCAAAGTTTTCTTTATTACAAAAAGCGATTCAGATGTGTCGAAGCAATCATAATGCTTGTTAAAATCTTAGCATAAACACCGAAAAGCATCATGCATTTCAAAGTTTGATTTACAAATACTCAACACAATAGGTTTAAAATGTCTCGTGGGTCTTGTAGGAATACAAAAATTTATATCACTCAGTAAAAAGGGACTACGACCATCCCGTTCATTAATTTAATTAAAAATAGGCGATCCTTGTAGGGTGGGAGATTTTTAGACGAGTCCCAACTTAAATTTTGAGGGCAAATAACAGGAATTGTTTCGGCACTGATTCGAGCCTGCCACTATGAATTTGATAACTACGATTCCATACTATAGATGCATACTCCAAAATCGGTCTAACTAGAGAGGTAAAGATAACTTTAGTGACATAAGGATCGTTGAACTCCTTGGCCCAGCGCTTAAGAAAAGCCAACAATCCTCTAGCCCTAATCGCGCAGGAGTTTATGTGAGACTTGAATTCTAGTTTCGGATCCATAGTTACACCTAGGTCAATGAAATTGGTCACTTGCTCAATATGGTGGTCAGATATTATATACGAATTTGGGTAGAACGATTTTCTAGGGAAGGTCATGAATTTACACTTTTTCAAATTGAGTGACATGTAATTTGCTTCACACCACTCGAAAATGCAGGTTAGGTCAGATTGCCAATGCTCCCTATCTTCTGCAGAACTAATGTACTTAAAGAGCTTAACATCATCAGCGTACATTAAGCATTTCGAGTAATTCAACACCTTAGGAAGGTCATTTATAAATAAAATAAACTAGACGGGACCAAGATGGCTGCCCTGAGGTACGCCGGACGTAACAGGTATTGGCCGGCAGGTACAATTTTTAAAAATTACTCTTTGTTTCCAATCCACTAAGTAAGAAGAAAACCAGCTGAGAAGAATAGGAGGGAAACCAATTCGTTCAAGTTTATATATAAGGGTTGAATGAGATAATTTATCAAATGCCTTGCTGAAATCAGTGTAAATCACGTCCGTTCGAAGATTGTTTTTAAACCCATTAGACACATAAGTAGTGAATTCAAGAAGATTGGATACAGTTGATTTACCTTTGCAAAAACCGTGTTGCGATAGATCAATAGCAGAAGTAATAGAGTGAGATAGTTCTTCCGTAACGATTTCCTCAAAAACTTTAGGAATAGCACAAAGTTTCGCAATTCCTCTATAGTTTACGATGTTAGTCCTACTTCCATTTTTATAAAGTGGCAACATAAACGAATCCTTCCAGGAAGATGGGAAGACACCCTGTTTTAGGGAAGCATTAAAAACATTTGTCAGAGGCTTATACAAATACTCTGCACAACTTTTAAGAACACTTGTGGGTATACCGTCTGGGCCAGCTGTATATGAAATTTTCAAACAATTCAAATGAGTGAGGACGTCCGCAGCAGATATCGATGCAATTCGGATGCAATCAAATGATGGCAGAAAGAATGGGTAGCTAGATAGATCCGAATTTAGTTGGGAAGATGTAGAACTGGCAGAGTAGTTTGACTCGAAGCAACCAGCAAACATAGCGTGGAAACATTGACACATATGTGGCTCGCAATTCCAGTCAATGTTTTAATATAGTGAAAAGAAAAGACAAGTTTGTTTGTTTAAATTAATAATTACTTGCTATGCGTTTATTTGAAATGAGTTTGGTTTATTGCTAATTAATTATAATATTACCTTGTGTGAGATGAAGGGTGGTGGTTGATAGGCGTCCGTGCTCGCTCGCTGGTGTTTAAAATGGAATGCCCGCGCTGTTTGTAGACGGATTGAGCCGAACCCTCGAACAACGAGCTGTTTTGAGGGGAAATTCGGCTAATGCCGGCCCCTTGCTATTAGCAACATCCGTCGAGCCATTCAACCACCACACCTACATTAACATATAAATTACAAAAAATATATATAAGTTGTATTCGGCTTCCTGGAAAAAGAAGGTTAGTACGAAAGGACGTGGTTAAACATTTCTTTGCACATAGTTGGAATAATTTAAGGTATTCGATAGCTGGAGAGGCCGAGAGGCCGACTGGAGAAGTCTACCTTGATGCTGTATTGGATAAAATTATATACTGCCTATATGTAAGCTACGGGCGGAGAGGCCTGGTATCCGCTCCATAGCGCTTTTATTTTTTGATCGTGGTCGGAAAAGCCGAGATTCCGATCCACGTTGTGGTATTTGCTGTATTAGCTTGGGTCGGAAAGCCCAAGTTCCCGATCCCTTGATGTTATCGGGCGGAAAGGCCGAGTTTCCGCTCCGAGTTTTTCGTTGTATGTATATATTGTTGGGTGGCGTGTGGTATGAAAGGCGTAACATTGTGCGGAGTGCAAATGTGTCATTCGGTGGGTGCGAACTTGGCAGTATATATATCCATAAGATTCATTTGTGTAACCATGGTATAATGTAGGTAAATTACCTACACAAATTGTCATGAACCAAAAATACAAGACCACGTAAGAACGCGACGTTGTATTTGTAACTGGTTTTGAGAAAAAAGTTTGCGAAAGCGGGTTCGTCAGCTGAGCGTTTGTTTACATCACAAGCACCACTATTTTACACTTTTATTCAAGTAAAGAAGAGTTAATTCAACATGACAACACATTTTAAAGCATTTTGTTGCATCATTTTACCTAAACTGTGCGTTTAAAGTGACTGACAATAATTTTGGTTTTCGTTGTTTTCTTTGCTTTGTTTACTTTTCGCTCGTTATCCAGTGAAACAAGATGGCGTAGAACCCGCTAAAAAAATCGACTTTTTTCACTCTCTTGTTCTTACGTGATCTTATGTCTTTCGTTCATGGCAAATTGTATTGTGGATCGTATTCATCTAAAGCTTCCTTTACACGATCAATATTTTTTCTCCAAACCAGCAAGTTGCCCAAGCAAGTTGCCGAAGCAAGGTTTTATTTTTGGCCATAAATCGTGGAAAGTGCCTACCGCCACTAATTTTGGGGGTATAATTTAAATTTTTATTTAAATTCTCTATAAATGTTATATACTGATATTGCTTTACCGCCTTTCGGACCGTTTCAGAGCCAACCATGTAGCCTGCCCCCAAAAAGGTGAACATCCTACTGGGTGTGATTTTATTATTCATATCTTTATTTTTGAAACCGAATGTCGCATTTACCTTTGTATTTTACATACAAATTTGTAAAATATCTGTTAAAACTAGGGCTTCGCTATTAGGTACTTTATTTCAATGCATTGTTTTGGTTTTTGTTTTAATGAAAAGGTATTTTGATGTAAGCATGGCCAGTAATTAACAATTTAATTGCAAAATATTCATATTTTTATGTAAGCCTGACCAGGTATTAAAAATTTACTTACAAAAATGATCGTTAGTATGGTCCACCCGTGTCAGTATAGCGAACTGTTGGGAAGTTGTCCATCATTGTTCGCTGCTTATGAGGTCCTTTATGTGGAACTGTTATGGTTCGCATACATTGGGGCAGAAGTGAATGCAAGCGGCATGACACAATGGGGTGCACTGTGGTTAGTCATGTCGGCTGGGCGGGGTTCTTGCCTCACTACTGTTCATGCCTGCCAAACATCTTAACGGACGGACACACAACAATTCAAAAAAAAGCAGTTACAAAAAAAAAGCTGAAAAAGAAACGTTAAGATCAAATATTTAAAATAAACTGGAAATCTACAAAAAGAAAGTCTAAACTAAAAATCAAAATAAAAAGAAATGATCAAAACTAAAAAAAACTATGGCCGAATTAGAGGCACCACCGCTGGCATTATGGTGCCTGGTGCTGGCCCACCCTCAACCGTGGCTGCTGGCGCACCCCAATATCAGCAGCCCCATTATAAAGTCCCGGATGTGCCTTCCTAAATAAAAAGGTTAGTCAGCATTCCCATTTTATATTATAATTTTATTCACAACAATTTATTTTCCTTATATCTAATTCCTAAAGCTAATCATTCTAACATTAAGTCCTAATCACTAAAACTGGTAAGTATATGTATTTACTTAAGCAACTAGGTAGGTGTGTCTTTTAGATCTAAGGTAAGTATAAAGAAACGGAGGTAAGTTAGGTAGTGAAGTAGATTCAATTCAGGTAAGTAAAGTAAGTTGTAAGGTAATATTAAAGTAAGTATGTATCATACGATTTTAAGGCGATAAAATCTAAGTTCAAGTAAAGTTAATGGTAGAGGTAAGTAAGCCAAAGTCAGTTCNACAACAATTTATTTTCCTTATATCTAATTCCTAAAGCTAATCATTCTAACATTAAGTCCTAATCACTAAAACTGGTAAGTATATGTATTTACTTAAGCAACTAGGTAGGTGTGTCTTTTAGATCTAAGGTAAGTATAAAGAAACGGAGGTAAGTTAGGTAGTGAAGTAGATTCAATTCAGGTAAGTAAAGTAAGTTGTAAGGTAATATTAAAGTAAGTATGTATCATACGATTTTAAGGCGATAAAATCTAAGTTCAAGTAAAGTTAATGGTAGAGGTAAGTAAGCCAAAGTCAGTTCCCTATATTTATATAATAACTATTTTTCTTTTTGTTTTAGGTTCTTTTATTATTAGTATTATCATTAGGGTTCATATCAATTCCTTTGTTATAAGTGGTCATTCTTTTGTTATTTCTAAATGTTTATTTATTTAAAATTTTTGTCGTCGAAACTTGGATAAAATTTTTACTTTAGGTAATTTTATATTGGGTTATTTTAGTTGTATAACTTCCATTTTAATGTATTAAAACTGACGTTTATTTATTTCAAAATATGTTATTGTAAATTTTTCAGATGGTAGGTTACCTTATTCGTTTACTTTAGTTAATATTATTTAATTTTAATTAACCTGGTTAGTTTTTCCCTTTTTTATTTAATTTAATTGAATTAGTTTTCTTTATCCTCGATTAATTGTATTTAATTTGATTCTATTTGGTTTTGGATTAGTTTAATTTAATTATATTTTAGTTAATTATTTGATTTGATCCTACTTGAGTTTACTGTTGTTATTTATTCAAAATTTATATACATGTTTCTTGT
>NW_016179618.1:0-7190 GCF_001687245.7 Rhagoletis zephyria | reverse complement strand
TTCAACACCGACAGCCAGGAGCGCCAAAGTACCGCACGAAATTGCATGAGCCAAGAGGTTTTGTACGTAAACCCATTCTCGTCTTCCCTGGATAAGCCATTGGGCTTCTTTAGTTTCTGAAAACTTTGCTCCATCTCGCGCGAGACTCTGATAAGTAGAGAGAGTTATGTTAAAGCTTCGATAAGCTGGTATATGAATGAACCTACTTTCCCACAGCGAAGTTGTCACAAATTTTGGCTATACGTTCACGTGACTCAACTTCTCGGCCTGGTACTACGGCTAAAAGTTGTACATAAAAGTCTGCAGGGTTGTAATTGGTCGGACACTGAGCGCCAATGCTGCGAAATAAGAAAGAAGTCAAGAAACAATACGACATATGGAGTTATATTTCCTCAGTTATGGGATTCACAAGACGTGTTAAAGGTCGTAAAATCTTAAGCTTAACATTTGTTTATGTAAAATAACGGTTAAAATGGTTTTAGGAGGGGCTAATTATATATATTTTAACAGTTTAAAAACATTTCTGTATGTTAAAAATATTCTAAATCCAGTTTAATCATTGTTTTACATAAAAAAATGTTGAGCGTAAGATTTTACGACGGTTAACACGTCTTGTGAATCCCCTAAGTGTTTATTGCAGATTAGGAAATATGAAATTTACAGCCTTATTATGTATCTCGAACGATAGGCCGCACGAACGAAATCGTGTCTGATTGGAATTTTATTACTATTGTTCGTCTTCGTCTTGCCTTACGTAGATTATGTTTAAATCGGCTAGAATGATGTCGCCGGACAAATTTTTGACGCATTCCTCTGCAGACGAATTGTTCGTGCGGTCAATCGTTTGAGATATGTAATAAGGCTGTTATTATATTTTAAGACCTCCGCCTAAATATTTCGGAAAAATATTCAGATTTCTGTGAGCTGGATCTATTTGAAAATACATACATAAATAAATATAGTTTTTTTTAATAAAATCGATTTACAATTTATTTAATCACCTCGGATGGTAGAAGAGTTTAAGCTTAAGAAGTCTGCATAAAAATGTTTTAAAAATTTACCAACGGACCCAAAATAATGAAATTTTTGAAGGTATTAATTGGAAAATCCGAAACATTTTTGGTGATGCACCCTAAAGTAAAATCTCCCGTACTCACTATGAGAAAAAGTCCACCGCCTCTCCAGGTGTACCCAAAAAGGCCACTCGACCTTCCGCCATCAACAGAATCTTGTCGAAAAACTCAAATAACTCGGTTGACGGTTGGTGTATAGTCAGTATAATGGTTTTCCCTTTCTGAGACAACTTCTTCAATACCTGTACAACGCTGTGTGCCATAAATGAGTCCAAACCCGATGTCGGCTCGTCACAAATCAGCAACGGTGGATCCGTAAGTGCTTCCGAGGCGAATGCCAAACGCTTGCGTTCACCGCCGGACAAACCCTTGACGCGTCCCGGCACACCAATCAGCGTATTCTGACATTTCCCCAAAGAGAGATCCTGTATGACCTGATCAACGCGTTGCACCTTCTGCTTCTGGGTCATGTGCCGTGGCATGCGCACCATTGCATGGAATATAAGATGCTCGCGCGCGGTAAGCGAACCAATGAATAGATCATCTTGTTGGACATAGGCACAACGTGCTTGCATCTCCTTGGCATCGATATGTTGACCGTTGAGCATGCGGACACTGGATGGCGAAATTTGTACACCTTTTGAAGAGCGAAAGGCAATCGCGTTGAGGAGTGTGGTTTTGCCGGCGCCTGAGCTGCCCAACACAGCAAGTAATTCGCCAGGGTAAGCGACACCGGAGACTGGAAGGGGAAGGTAAAACGCGGAAATTTAAATAAATAAATCCATGTGTTTTTATTTATGAAACTCACCATTTTTGAGCAGATGCTTACGCGGTGCGGGTATATGCCGTTCGTTGCAGAAAACGCCTTTCACCCGATTTAACAGCTGCTTCCAACCCGAGCCAGGTTGATGTACCGTCCCAAAAACATCCAAATTATACCAGGAGTAAGTGAGATTATCCGCAGTAAGCGTAGGCGTCGATGGTGAGAGTGTACCGTAATTTTTGCTAAAACCTTGATTTATGGAGGACTGCTCGTTGGACTGCTCGTTACTCTGCAAGGCAAGCAAATTAGATTTTATGAGCTTTCACGAAATTAGGTGCTAATTTTTCTTTTTTGACTAGATGGTGAAAGATGCAAAAATTGGGTACGAAATTTGAAAAACCCTCAAATAATTTCCAGCCGTAATCCTCAGTTGACTTACATATAAATTGGAGTGTGTTGTAATAAAAGGAACAGAATGTTTCGAATCTCGAAAGCAGGGCAAGTTTATGGCTACGTTGGCCATTGTATTCTGGTTTTTGTGGACAATTTTAATTGTTTATGAGGTCACATCTGAGCTTCTCTGTGCATCTCTTCTTTTTGCGTTTTTTTCCCTTAAATAGCTTCTATAGTTAGTATTTTATTAATACATTTTATTTCCTAGAATTTTGTATCTCTATACCACATTTTTTAGAAGCAAAAAAATTTCAAGGATATTCAATGGCAAATAGTGCAAAGGACATTTTCCATACCTAATCGTCCTTATGCATCAAAAAATTTAATCGGCCTTAATTCTACAGAATTTTCTCCTTAGTTTGATAGTCATACTGGTTTTGTACATATATTTTTAAAATTTCGAAGTCCTTCAAAAAAAATCCTGAAGTCAGAGAGAAAAACTTAAAACGCAGTTTTACTATATTTGGGACATGGTTTCGCGAATACATATATAAAATTTTTTGTGTGTAAAATTTACTGTCGCACGGTGTTATCTATAAAAGGGATTTCTAAGCCAGAACCTGTTCTGGCACTGTCGAGGAAATTTCAGCAACAGAAATCTAGTCAGGCTCCAGACGGCATCAGGGTTCCAGCCGGGCAATTACAACTGACTATTCTCATTTCCAAATAAGGATTTCGCAGTTCCATTTGACGCTTTCTCATTTACAATTGGCTATTCTTATGTCCAATTGACAAATCTGATTTTCAAATAACGCTTTCTTATTTATAAATTACCATTTCTCATTTAATTCATAATTTTTAGAAAGGTTTTTTATGTTTTTTTTTCTTACCTTATACAACTTTTATATTTTAATATTTTATTGTTTTATTGTTTTAAAAGTCACATATTTCTAAAGTTTTATTTAATTTTTGCGAACTTATTTCATTTATGTTTTTAAATTAGATTATCTTTTAATTTCTAGATTTTATTGTTTTAAAATGAAATTTATTTTTTGAATTTCCTTTAATTTTTAAAACCTTTTTTTTTGTTGTTTTTTGATTAATTTTTTCTGCTCTTAATTTAATTTTCTTTTAATTGTTAGATTTTGTTGTTTTAAAATGATTTTTTTTTATTTCAATTAACTTTTAGGAAGTGTTTTTTTGTCTTAATTTCTTTTGTTTTCTATTTTCAAATTTTTTTTTTGGAATACATACTTAGTTCTATTGTTTCCTTTTATCATTTTTCCTATTTATTTTAATTTTTAGAAAACTTACAGCCGGTTTCTCCAGAAATTTAAATGGAAAATTATTTTTTATTTTCTGTGAATTTTCATAATGAAGTGAAGATATGTAGTTGCCAGAATTGACAATTGTCTTAAGAAAGTCTTTTGCTAGGGCTTTATCTGGTCTAGTTCGGGGCCATTTCGGGCCTAGTTCGGGACCACTTTTCTTATCTTACAATTTGGTTGACAAATACACTACACCTGATCGTTTGACATATTTACCAGAATCTACCAGCAAAATATCCCCGGACTTAAATTGGTAAGTTTTGATAAAGAGAGTGCGTCATTTGCTCTCTCTTAATAGCGTTCTCTTTTCCTAGTTTTTCGAGCACGTGATAGATTTCCAGTAAGACCTGGTAAAAAATGGCAAGTTCGGAGTCGTACGAGATCGCAACTTTTTTTTAGGAGTTGTTGTGACAAGAGGCGTTTGAAAAGCAGCTTTAAATATGGGCCTTTATTTCTTTTAACAAAATTTCAATGTGTTGATCTAAATACATATATGTAGATTAAGGTTCCCAGAAAACGGATAGAAAAAAAGCAGTACAAACATAACAAAAGGAGTGCAATTTTTTTATAAATTTTTTGTGCAATTTATTGTTACAAATTACCAAAAAGTAAATATATGTATAATCACATATTTGAGATCGTTTTCATTAATTAGATATTGAAAGATATCTTTTAGGAAGCAGTCAATTGACTTTTCCTGCATGTATTTTCAAATGAATGGCTTAAACGACTTTAAAGTCAGTATGTTTCGTTTGAATACGCTTTGGTTCTGCACTTACCAGATGCTTTTTCATACTTCCAAGACACAAATCGTTTTTTTGAGCAAAAAGAGTATACAAATTCGAAACATTTACTCATTGCATTTGTTTTAAAGTAGTCTTTCAATTAGTTGATTAAAAAAAAAATCATTTGTTGCCGTCAGGGTAGTGTTCGCCACAATATGAATGAATAAACAATAACAGTCGCACAGGTTTTTTGAAAAATAAAAGGGTCCTTTATAGATTTTGCGAAAAAAAGTATTTTATTGTTAACTTTGTAAATATTTTACTTTAATTTTATTGATTAGTTTTAAAATTTTAATCCTTATTTGCATTTGCCACTTTGGGATATTAGAACATATCTTTTTCAGGTGTATCCTTTCTTAGATTTTGTATAAAAAACAGAAAAAAATAAAAAAAACTGTATAGCGCAAAAATACTTCTGCCGCTCTTTTCTGGCAACACGGAAAGAAGAATTCTATTTAGTGAGGGTTATAATCTAAAATTACATGAGGGATTTGGAATTTTGTCGCATTGCGTTTGTAAATATATTACTCCTTATATAGTGACATAACCCCAGGTAAAAAAATTGGGTTTAATCCCAAATTTTAAAATCTGAGTTATGCCACTTGGGGCTATGTCACGGCACCGATTGCTGAGTAAGAGGCCTTATGTTGGACTCAAATGGAGGAAATTAGCCTATGGTTACAGAAGATATATAATAAAGTAACCGACGAAGACTTGCGTGCCGCTTACGCTTTTCTGTCAAAGTGTTTACCACTTGTAAACCCTAATAAAGGTTAAAAATTAAAAAGTAATTAATAAAACTTAAGTAAAATCTGTAGAAAATTTACAATAAACCATTTTTCGCAAAATCTATAAAGGACCCTTTTATTTTACAAAAAAACAAAAACCTGGCGACCGTTATTACTTTCCACCCTGTATGTGATAAAAAATTAATACATAGCTGGAAAAAGGAGTAAAAAAGAAGTACAAAACTAAAAAAGGAGTAAATTTCCAGATTTTTTCTTTTGGGAGTACAAGGGAGTACAGTGCAATTAAAAGGAGTACCTTTAATCCCAAAAGCAGTACGTATGCCAACCCAGCAACACTCCTCATACAAAAAAAAAATTGGTTCTGTTTTTCCATTGGAATTATAAAATCTATTATATTTTAAGACGTCCACCAAAATATTTCGGAAAAATATTAAGATTTACGTGAGCTGGACCGATTTGGAAATACCTCCAAAAACGGAGTTTTTTTTATGAATGAGAGCAGTTTCTTACAGATGTTTTTTTTTTAAAAATGCCCTCAAATGACAAAACGGTTTAAGCTTAAAAAATTAAAAAAAAAATAATTAAAAAAAAAAAAATTTTGATTGGAATTGTAATGATGAGATTTTTAATGCTGTTTTTTAACTTTTTTCAAAGATTGGTATTAGAGAAACTTGAATAACTGAACCTAAACTCTTCCTATTTAGACTTGTGGGCTATCATTGGAAAGGTGTTTTCTCATTATTTAAGTTTTTCTTAAATCAGTCTTTGACAAAAGTAAAAAATAGCATCAAAAATCTCATTATTACAATTCCGTTGAAAAGATTTTTATATACTTTTATGCAGATTTTGTAAGCCTAATCTGGTTTGTCATCTGAGTGGACTCTTTTCAAAAAGTTCTTTAAGGAACTATTTTTATTCATAAAAAAAACTCCATGTTTGGAGGTATATTCAAATCGGACCAGCTCGCTTAAATCTTAATATTTTTCCGAACTATTTTGGTGAACATCTTAAAATATAAACAAATTTGTAATCCCGGCGGAAAAGACGCAACTTTTTTTTTGTGATGCAGTCTAATGCACATATATGTATCTCTGAAGGAATTTTTTCACGAAAACTTGGGTAATGACTTTTAGAACAAATTTCTTCTGCACAAGTGGGTTATATTTTGCCAAGGTCACGATTAAAATTTTGCTACGAAGTCGTCCTCTCGCTTTAACTGTGAAAATAAAACAAAACATGTTAACAAAATTACGAGTTTATTTTCAGAAAATATGCATACAAAACTAATTATGTATTTAAAATCGAAAAAATTGCAACTAAACGTAATTCTCATCCATCCGCCGCTCACTCCTTGCGGCGAGCGCGTAAAGTCAGCGCTATATACGCGGATAATCGGAAACCCACAATCAGCAAAGCCAATCCGATGAAATCGAAAGGCAAATCATTCGCCGAAAAATTCAGTGTCTCCAATATAACTTCGCCTGAGCTTGGACAAGTGGTATTCGATAGAGTACAAGTTATTTCACCCGGCTTCACATCTGCCCATTGATTAATCAGCAAACCTTCATTGGCATAACGGAACCACGATAAATACGACAGCCACTTGAAGTACGCCGGCACCGAGCCGGAGTTCAAAAAGAAGCCACCGAAAAGAAGAAATGGTATAATAACTGGTGGACCCACCGAAAGGGCCATAGAAGTCGATGAGCAGGCGCAGGAAACTAAGTAACCAAATGATGTTGAAACATTGGCCACCAGAGTAACAAGCGCCAGTGCTATGAGAAAATGGTCGATGCCAGCACGTAAGCCAATGAGTGGATATGCAATGGAGGTGAAGAGCAGCGGAACGATCAAAAAGAGTGGTAGTTCGGCAATTGTCTTACCAAGAAAGTATGTATCGCAGCGGTAAAGACGACTACGCGTCTCGCGCATAAATACCGGCAGCTCCGAAGTGAATACCTGCGATGAAGAAGCAATCGACGTTAAAATGTATGTATGCATGTATTTGAGTAAGAGACTTACAGTTATGGTAGCGAAAGCATTTTGAAAGGTCATGTTGGTCAGAAACAAGAAAATGGCACCGTTGATGTTCATAACGC
>NW_016179617.1:0-7191 GCF_001687245.7 Rhagoletis zephyria | reverse complement strand
TACGAACGTCAGAATTTTAACATCTCCTAAATATGTATATATATATATAATTTTTAACAATGTCAGCAAAACACAAAAAATGTAGCGTTTGCACGAGCGTTTGATTGGTTTTTCAACTGTCAAAATTTTACTTTGCTTTGGCACAGCAAAATTAATTTTATTCGCACACCATAGTAAATGTTTCCACCACGTCTCACTACGGAGAAAAAAGTTGCCCATTGGCACACAGCCTATGTTCATTAGTGCAGTCTTGCAATTTGCGTGACAGAAGTCAATAAAGTAAATTTCTAGGAATCGTAATGAACATTTTTACGATGCATTCTACTCAAAAAAAAATGTTTGCACAACCAATTCCTTGTACCAGCGTTTGCTAGAAGAATGTTATAATTCAACAAAAAATTTTATGAAATTTGCAACAATGGCTGCCAACTTTTTTTTTGTTGTGTTGTGTGAAAACTCCATACATATTTCACTAGTCGCTATGCATTTTATATTTCCTAAGTTACGTACTTTACTAAAAAATATTTTCGTACACCATTTCCCAGTTCTTCTATACAAAACTTTACAAAAGCCGATACATGAAAACCTTGCAAAAAGTCTTATGAGACTGAAAATGAAGGTAAATTTTTTGCATTTTGGCATAAATGTAGGAGTCCTGTAGTAGGAAATAGTCAATCAACTACATTTTAAAGCTTTTGGAATGTATAATTTAAAAAAATACGGGTTTTTCTTATTTTCCTTTTTGACCTGAAAACAGTATGTAAGGCGCAAGTATCGAAAAACCACAACACAAGGGAATAGAGATAAATATATACAAATGTATACATATATGCTCAGAATGTCCGTCCGTCTGTGCGCACGATAAATCGAGTAAAAATGTAGATATCTTAACGACAGTTGGTACGTGTTTGAGCGTAGGATGGAAGGTATTGAAAATCGGCAAAATAGGACAATAACCACGCCTATCTTCCATATAACGGTAGTTTTCAGAAATACGGAAACTGCGATATTTTAGTAACTAAATACTGTAGCTTTTTAACTCCAAATTGATACTTATAATGATCTTTAGCCAAAGAATAAGATTATTATATATTTTCGGAAAATGGGCGTAGCCCCGCCCACTTATGATTACATGTGTATATCTCGGTAACCACTTAACCGTGTTCTCCCCAAACTTTGTACAGTTGTTGGCCCTTGTAAAGCGTATTAAACGTCTGAAACTTTAAAAAGTCGGGCAATAACCACGCCCACATCCTTTATAACGGTAATTTACATAAATACCAAATTTTCGATAAATCAGTAAATACTATAGAAATATGTTTGTAACAATTTTTTTGGAAAATGGGCGTGGCACCGCCTACTTCTGACCACATATGTGTATCTTGGGAACCGTTCCATGAATTTGTACCAAACTTGACATATCAAAACATGGCGTTGAAAATTTTTGAAATCGGACTAAAATTACGAAGATTTTTCCTATAACGGTGAATTTAAAAAATACGGGAACTTCGATATTTCGCAATTTAAAGACGCTAATTTACTCAATGTTTGAAATAGGGGTAAAAGCACCCGTGTTTACCATGTAACGGCAGTTTTCGGAAAAAGCGAGGGGGAGACTGTATTTAACACTTGCGCCGCGTATTTAATGTTCGGCCTTGCTCGATTTTAGACTTTTTACTTGTTTTTTTTTCAAGTTCAATACATGCTTTTTAAACCAGAAAAGAAGAAGAAGAATTTTACTTTCAAAGGTCATTTGAAAGCGACCTTCAAATGTAAAATTATATATGTATTTTTTTAATTTTTTGACTTAAAAACAGCATTTAATAGACTTTTAAAAAAAATTAATCACCCCATCTCCTCATAAGACCTCTTCTTCGAATTCATAGGGTAAGTTCGTTATGTAAACTATTGTTCCATTTCCCCTTTATTATTTAGTCAACTCGCAAAAAAATTCATTAAGGCCAGAAAATAATAAAAATGAAACACTGTTTTCACGTCAAGAAAGGGAAAACATTGAAATCCCCTCCCTCCCCTGAAGGTCAAAGTAATTGTTTTTACCTAACGAAATTATTTTTCCTAAATTCCCCATCTCAAAAGCTTTAAAATCCTATTAAATTTATTTCGCTGCTCTCGTTCGCGCGATATTAGATTTTTAGTGCTGGTAAACGAAGTATGTATTTCTTGTACAGATCGAAGAAAGCTTACTCAAAAACTGGGCTGTTAAACGGAAAAGTGTTACAAAGCGGAAATGCAGCTAAAAGTGAACATTTCGTACAAAATCCATTCCGGGAAGCAGTATTTTGGCAAAATTGTGCTCGTAAGCGGAAAATTAAACTAAGCGAATAGGCAGCTAAACGGAATATACTGTAATATGAGAATGATGATTCAGTAATTGAATCCTAATGAGAATGACATTGATACAAGTACAGCAGTAACTACTTGTCATGCACTTGGAGCTATTTTCTAACTAGTCCTTTGCAGGGCTGTCCTAATTTCTTACAGCACTTCGCACACCTGGCATTGGGTACAAAACTTGCATTTGCAAACATACATACATACTTACACAATGTTTTTTTTAATAGGCATACAGGCATATTGTCAAATAATCAATTGTAAGTAAATAAAAGTGCACATTTAACACAATTGTTGTGTGTACTAAAATGTGCTTTACCTTTAATTTTGAGCCTTTCTTTCTATCGCCACCACCACTACTACCACCGCCAACACTTCGTTGCAGCTGCTTATTTGGCATAATGCTTTCACTTTTGGCCACAAAAAATAGCAGCTATTGAACTTTTATCAAAATAAATGCAAAAAGAAAAAACAGATTTAATATCGCGAAAATATTCGCACTCGTCCAAGACGATTTCACTCTACACAGCACCGTTAAAACGCACACTACATAAAATACAGCGATAATTTGCGTATAAAAAAATGCGAGTCGAGTTTATTTAATTTTGAAATGTGTACAATATTTTGAAAATTGCAATTTTTCAAAAAACAACAAGATTTTTTATTTCAATATTTATTTTCACATATTTTTTTGTTTGACTCATTTTAGCTGCTCATTTCGTGTTTACTTGCTGTATTTTTATTCATTTTCTATATTTTCATATTAGACATTTCCTTTCGCTGTTTTCCATTGAACTCAAGCAATTGCCGTAAAGCTATGAAGTTGCTATAGAAATTATTAGAATTGTTTTAGTTATCGATTAATCGAATTGATTGCTGAAATGTATGTACATACGTTCATATGTACATTTGTATATATGTGGTATTACAGTACATAAGAATTCAAATGTACGTACATATATACATGTATGTAAATAAGCATATATGTACATATGTATATTTGTACGTAATTTTTTCCGTGCTTATCTACAATATGTACGAGAATACACTTCTAAAAAGTGAAGGTAAACCTGTTTGAGGTTAGTCGTAAAAATCACAGATGCAACCGCAGAAATTGTGCACTTAGTTATTTTTAATAGAGTTGTGCAAAACTATCTTGATAGATAGAAGCTTAATTCCGAGTAATAGTGGTTTGATGTAAGTAAAATCTTAGTAAATAGTAGAAAACAGTCGATTATCTGTCCAACACTGCGTGAAAGACCAAAGCTCTTCCTAAACGAATTTAGGAAGCCCAACATTGGCCAGTTGTGCATGCAGCGTCGTGCGAAAAAGGCTAGCTCTACGACGCTAGGTCTTAAATTTGGAAGCCCCGTAATACTAGTACGGCTATGTAGACTGACATCGAGAATAATATTGAGCTCAGCCTAAATTTGGACGGACTTAACTGCGCTGTTTTAGAGAAGACCAATCGTGCGATTCTTCAATTTTATATTAGAAAGCTTTAAATGAGCTTTGCATCTGAATCGCAGCTGAACCTGCTGCTGGCTTAGGCAGATGATATTGACAAAGTTGACCTCAAAACAATGGCTGTTAGCGCAGAATTCTCCAGCTTAGAGGAGGCAAAATAAGTTGGTCTGGTCACCTATTGGTCAGTGATGCCAGACACTCTCTGTTAAAAATCCCACGAAAATCGGGAAAAAATCCCTCAATTACCCACATCTTGAAAATTTATCCCTCAAAATTCCCAACGAATTCAAACATATACATGTTTCAGTAGTAAAGAAGTAAAATTCATATAAAATAATAATAATAGTTTGGCGCTTACACATATGTGCTTTTCCTCCAATTTGTGGCGGTCCCCTTGATGTGGTCACACAAAGGGGAGGGACCTACACCGCCGACTCCGAATGGCGAGTGTATTTTTATGATAAGCTGTTTTTCATGGCAGGAATACACTCGGAGGTTTGCCATTGCCTGCCGAGAGCCGACCGCTGTTATGAAAAAACCCCTTTTCCTGCATTTTTTTCACTCATTCAATTTTTCACTTTCATTTTTTTGCTCACTCACTGCTATTTAACATTTCACCAGATAATTTGTTCCGCTTTTTACTTGAAATACCAGTTACAACTGAAAAGATTCTTTCTTATTCAGCGCTTGAATTGGTTAACGTAAGAAAATTTTCGAAATTGTCCTTATACTTTTTAACAATTATATACCATTTCACTATACATCATATCTTCAGAACGATTAATTAAGTCGAATGTCGAATATTCGTGANCCAGATAATTTGTTCCGCTTTTTACTTGAAATACCAGTTACAACTGAAAAGATTCTTTCTTATTCAGCGCTTGAATTGGTTAACGTAAGAAAATTTTCGAAATTGTCCTTATACTTTTTAACAATTATATACCATTTCACTATACATCATATCTTCAGAACGATTAATTAAGTCGAATGTCGAATATTCGTGAATTTTGATCAATTATGCAACAATAACTGCGTCAAAAAAAAAATCCCTTATTTATATAAAATGTCCTTTTTCTCCCTTTTAATAATTTTTGATGCAAAATATCCCTCAAATAGGGAAATTTCCCACAATCTGGCACCACTGCTATTGGTATAGACGACACTGTTTACGATTATAACTACGAAATAGTGAACACTTTTGTTTATTAACCATATCAATGACAGCCTAATGATCTGAAGATTAACTCTTTCCAACAGTCTTTCGATGAAAAAAAAATCATTGGCTCAGGAACATAGACAATGACAAACAAAGACGAGAAAGCTTTGGGACCATTCTCTACGCAACATATATGTCCCAGTTCGTGTAGGCGACGGGTACCGAAGAAGGTAGAACGATGAATTCTACGAGCTTTCGAATAAAAATAAAGCGAGCGCATACGTATTTTTGATGATGCTACGGTTAAAAGGTCCTTCGACTCGACAGACTCGAAGTGTAGAATGGCCTGCTTGGTGTTTACCCTTGGAATGAACAACGGATGCAACTTCGCAGCTTGGGAATTTTTTTACGCAGCTACAGCCTGCAAGAAAAAACGGTAAGAAGAAGAGTTACGTTACTTGTAGAACTGTACGAAGCACTATAGATAATTTCAATCAATTTATGTGGCCAAAAATCGTTTTCGTACTTACAAAAGTAAACTTTTCGTCTTTGGTATTTGATAAACTAAACTTCAAACAAAACAACGGTGTTTTCTGTTTTTCTAAAAAAAAACGAACGACAACTGCTTAGCAGGTGGTCAAAGTCGTTGTCCGTGAGAGCAATATTGGAATCGATTTTGTGTTCTATTTTTTATCTATTTTCAAACCACGACATTTAAGTTAATAATTAAAAAAAAAAAATACCAAAAAATAAAGGTAATAAACAGAAAAGTAAGTGCTTTAAAAATCTATAACTTTTTTCTTTTATAGACATTTTTTTGTAAGGAAAAATAAATACTTTCGATATATCCTTTAATTCATTTTTCTTTCTTTTTAAAAATGAATTTGAATATGCTTTTGTTGGCCGTATTTGACCGTTTTAAGACTATTAATAATGTGTAAAATGAGGAGTTTTGAGTTTAATCTGCCAATTTCATCTTGCGATTTTTTGCGTTTTCTGATAAAGTGGCTCTTTTTATAGGTATTCTTTATAGTGTTAGTGAACTATTTGGAGGGGAGAACTTAATAAAGAGGAAACAAAATGCTGTTTACAATTTTTTTGTTGCAAAGCCTACTCCTTTTAACTGATCAGCAGACAAATTAGGAAATTTCGAGTATTCAAGTTGTTAATTGAAATTAATGTAATTTGGCAATGTTTTTTTTTTAGCCATTCATAAAAAGGGGCTCGACCCTATTTAGCTGGCATTTCAGGGTACTATTTTATATATATATAAGGAAAATTTGAAAGTTAGGGGGGGAGGCTCGAGCACCCCCCGCCCCTACCTGGCTACGCCCATATGTAGTGCAACAGCATAGAAATAGTTCTAAGCTCGTAAATTTCTTCATCGCGTCGTTAGGCCCTGTCTCCACAGGAAAACACTGATGTCGTGATAACCATGTCACAAAATATATTTCCAATGGAGACCGCCTATTTCTCATGGGCTGTAATATATGTCAGCACTTATTGCTTGACATCTATTGCAGGCGATTTGATAGTTTGACAGCCATATTTTCATTTGAAAGAAAGCGTGCTGGTGGTAACATCGATGAAATTTTGAAATTAAATCAAAATAAGAATCTGTTCCCAATTGGATTATTTATGATTACGTTTTAGGANACTTATTGCTTGACATCTATTGCAGGCGATTTGATAGTTTGACAGCCATATTTTCATTTGAAAGAAAGCGTGCTGGTGGTAACATCGATGAAATTTTGAAATTAAATCAAAATAAGAATCTGTTCCCAATTGGATTATTTATGATTACGTTTTAGGAAATTATTCAGCAAGCATTAAATTGCTTCATTAGAAAGGCAATGAAAGTTCGTGAAGTTGTTCAGACCTGCCCCATATGATCAGCCGAAGTTGGAAGCATTTCAATGATATAAAATTTTAAGATTTGTTAAAGATTATCATCCCTGGACTAGATTCTACGTGTCACCCTACACTTGGTTGCGGCAGATCATCTTTTCTTTCTTTAGTTTCCAGCATGTGAAATTTTGATGGTATTTAGGTACGAACGTCTACATAGAATAACTCAATGGACTGACAACCATATTAACCTCGTTGTCAAAGTGTGTAGAAACAAAATCAGCAACTTCGAACTTACTTTAGACTGATGCGTTAAATCACTGCTTTTGTGACGCGTTAAAATAGTAATAACGTTCACCAGGCCCTGG
>NW_016179616.1:0-7191 GCF_001687245.7 Rhagoletis zephyria | reverse complement strand
GCGCGTACTCCATGTCGGACGGAGACCGAGGCACAGTACACCGAACTTGTAGTAAAATGCAAAAATCATGTCTCTTGGAGTAAAAAGTCTTTATTAACATTTGAAAACAATTTTTATTGAACTTGAGGCCGTTTTTAATGGAAAACTTTTGTGGAAAAGCAACAGTAATTTATGAAAATTGTAGCTATTTCGGAAATCAACACATTTCCTCATCAGACTTTCTTCCGTGATTTGGATTCGTTCCAACGACCCCAGCTGACTCAGGCAGTGGTCCACGCGCTATCCTAAGTTCACCTTATTAACTCTTGTTGCTTTTTCTACTTTTTTTTCAAGAGTTCATAAAGCGAACTTAGAGCATAGTGCATTGGCAAGCGGCTGAGTCAGCTGAGGTCGTTGGATCGTTGCCTTTCAACAATAGTTTTTCATTAAAAATGGCCTCAAGCCCACTAAAAATTGTTAAGTATAATTGTTATAAGGCCATAAATAACAAAAACAATTACCATTTGAAAGCTGAAACTCCAGTTAATGAAGGTGAGAGAAAGGGGTATTCACCAAATTGAGCAAGTGGCCTGGAACTGACGAAAGAGTAGATTAGCTCAAGTAACCAACGTCGACAACAGCTACTAAGAGCTTAATATTTAAAATTTTTGTCCGCACATGTATTTTTGGACCACCCCAATGTTCATTCATATGCATATTTGATGACCCTACCCCCTAATTTTATTCGTTTTCATGAGAAATATTATTTCCTATTTTCATAGATTTTTTAAAGGTCATTTAGAGAGGATTTTGTGGATTTACGAGTTTTTGAATTTCTATTTTTGATTCGATTTCAAATATCGAATATGATGTGACAAGATATATAATGGTATTAGTAATCTATTGTCGGACTAGGCTTGTTGGGATTTTTAACGGGTAAATTAAAAAAATACCCATATTTTTCAGATTTTTCGATCAGTGTGGCTAAGGAAAATTTATATATGCAATCGCTGTTTAGCAAAAATGGTTTTCAAGCAATTTTAGGAAAATGGGGGTGACACCACCCAATTATATGATATATGCGTATCTCAAAAACTACTTGACCGATATCAACTAAATTTGGTAAATGCATTGCGCTTAGCTTTTAAGCGCATATTGAAGTCGGACAAAAACCACGGGCTCCACCAACGTAACGGTAATTTCAAAAAACTCAAAGCTAGTTATATTTTTTAGGAGGAGTAAGATTTGTCCGATTTCAAAAATATTCAAGACCGCACTTAATGAGGCTAAGCACAATGTGTATACCAAATTTGGTCGAGATCGGTCGCGCGGTGCCACCCCCATTTTCCTAAAATTTCTGGAAAACCCACTATTTTTCTAAAGATCGATTGCATATATCAATTTTGAATAAATATCGATGAAGTGCTTAGCCACACTGCTCGAAAAATCTGAAACTCCGGTACATACACAGTATATAAATTCAAGGCCATATTTAAGAAAAGTCGCCTAAATTCGACAATTTTTATGCGATTGCAATAAATGAGGTATGAGTTTATTTGGAAATAGATCTAATTTTAGGCAGTACTCCATATTTTGAAATTGTAGAAATTATCAAAGATCAAAATTTCAAAAATTAAGAGAAATATGGGTCATTTTTTAATTTACCCGATAAAAAGCCTAGTCCAACAATAGATTATTATATACCATTTTAAAGGCCTATATATCCTCTTCGCAGATCATATTCGATCTTTGAAATCGAGTCAAAAATAGTCATTCAAAAACTCATAAATTTAAAAGATGCTATTTTTTTACCCAAATCGACAGGTGACGACCTTTAAAAAAGCTATAAAAATAGGCAATAATATTTCTGATAAAAGCAAATACAGCTGAGGGGTAGGGTCTTGAGATTTCCAAAAAAAGTACTTTCGATGGGCACCCTTATATACATATATCAAATGGTTTTTATATTTAAAAAGTTTAATTTAAATCAATTCGTAAGTTAATTGAAATACATACATATGTATCACAACATGAGTGTCAAAAGAGAAAGCTGTAAGAAGATTTCAGTTTTACAATATTTTTAATTTAAATTTATATTTAAAAAGTCGAAAACATTGGCTTTCTCATACTCGAAAAACTGGAAGGTACATACCAATAAAAATTTTAGTTTCATCTCGAATAAACTTAAAACAAGGAACAAATCATCGAGACGTTCTGATATAAATAGAAAAAAATATTTTGTTGAAGATGAAGAATCAGATAATAGCAAGTAAGTATTTGCATCAGTAGTAAGTCGCACCTCTGAAGGATTATGTTCAGAAAGGGATACTTAATACACAATTAAACTCCAACCGATAAATATTTTCGTTTTATTTTTTTAGTTTTAGGAAATTCGCGTTGAGTTTATACACTATTTTAGCCATATTTTGTAATTTAATTGTACATGTACCGGTAACCGGTACAAAACAACCGATTTCGCTTTTGAAATTACCGTGATGTAATCCCTATAGGACTAAAGTTTCAACAAATCACGACCACTACATCTAATTTTGCCTATTGGTTATAAGGAGTAGGTGCACTGTGCGACGAGTCAATCATTATTGTTAAGTTTTTTTTTTTTTTATTGATGATGTTGCTTTTCAGCTCACAAGAAAAGCTTTGACATGCGACATAGCACACAAATTCTCTGATGCTCGAATAAACTCAGTTAACTTTCGTCATGTGAATGTGAAGTGAATAGCATTAGCGCAACAGCCCTCAAAAGCGGCATCATTTTTCCCAAAGCTCGTCAATTTTCACCTTAGTTCTAATGCGATTACAGAAATAAAACTTAGAGTAAAATTTAAAAGGAAGCCTACACAGAATATGGGCGACCATTTACCATCCGACACTTGATCTGTTCGCGTCTCAGACAGTCCTCTATGGGCATACATACATATTTATGTATAAACGTATGAACATAGTTTGTGTAAGTGTGCGCGAATGTCGTTGCTTCAAAACCGGATGCTGATGGTGAGCACTTGAGTACTCATGTATGTTAAATGGGCTTTGAACCACACCTGCAGTCTCACCACTCGAAGTGAACTAAACTAAAGGAAGATTGAGTTGAGTTGAGTTGAGTTGAGCTGCGCCTTAGTCCTCGTTCGGCTCTTCCTAGTTTTTATGCACTTTTGCTCTTACACATATATTTCCACTAACTTTGTCGCAGATTGCCAAGTCAGCGCTAACGAGCTTTGCTATCCTTAACCCAGTTACGTCGCGGCCCATTAGTGGCCACTGCTGCGCCTTGCTGTTCTTCTGCTGGCGTTCTGCGGATCTGCGGCTGTATGGATTTGAAGCTCTGCATCTACATACACCAGTACATACATACGTACCCACTTACATATGTACATCCACCAGTTTTGTTTTGCCGCAGCATCTCCGTGCAGGTAAAAAGTAACAACACTGCACGGACCATAAGTGTCTCAGCCAAAAATCGGAAATGCAGCTGGGAAAAGTTTTAACTTTCAATGGAGCAACAACAGCACGGTGCATACGGCAAAATAGCCGTACCAACATCAACAATGAAGAACTGATGGTGAGAGTAGTAGTGCAACCGAAAAGTGGACTTTGTGCCATACTCGGGTACTCACATTCACATAACCATTTAAAGCTCCAAATTTAAATTGAAATGGGTAAAGAAAACCTGAGCTGTGAATAAAAGGTGAGCAGTGACATATGAATGTACAAATGTCCTTACAATTCATACAATATATATGCAGAAATATATTTACAGATTGGTACACTATGAAGTTGATATACATATACATATATGTATGTATGTATGCATGCGAAGCCCTTGAACGGTGCATGGATTGCACCGTAAAACCCGATCATACTATGGGCAAGCTTTGAGATTTGTGCACCGTGCAAGGGCTTCGCAAGACTTTAATAATCGGCCTAATATATCTATATATATGAATATGTATACACAGGTACGTTCTGCATGTGTAGATATGTGTGCACATCTGCAGGATTAAAAACACTGTACAGCACTCGGCTGGGTGTTGGACCAAACCAACTTTTTGTGAGATATTGATTCTTAAGTAAAAAAGTAATTTCTCCGCTTTTCGACGTTAGCCCCCGAAATCAAGATATGGGACAAAGGCAAAGGTAAAAATAAAAAAAAAAACAAAGATGCGTAAAGATAAAGGCACAAATGAAGACCAAGGTAAATTTAAACACTTAACTTATATATACATATATATATATAAGGGCAAAGATGAAGCGGAATATATACATAGATGAAGAATATGATAAACATAAAAGTAAAGACAAAGAGGAGGATCCTCATCCGATAAACGTAAAGATATACAGTTTTTGAGATTTTATCAAACTCTGTGAGGGTTCCATATATTGGTAAAGAGTTAAGTAATTTGTCTTAACTGGATGCATATAAAAAGGAAATTGAAAACGCAGAGGTTTTGCTTACGTAAAACAGGGCAATCAAAATTTCCAGTGACTAGATAAGGCTTCCAAATTACTTTCAAGTAATTTTACATCAATAAGCTTACGGAAAGAATTTTAGGCCGGTAAAGGTTCAGAAAAGCTAAGCGGCTGTAGGGCGAAACGAAAAAATTGGCCTTGAACTATCTCTATGCCACTAGCATAACAGCTATATATTGGATTCCATTGAAAGTCGTTTTCCTATTATAAGGATCTTTAAAAGCCTTAGCATATCTACACGGAAATGATAAGTTGCTATGAACCTTCGGGATAACGTAATTAAAATGATTTGTAAAAGTGAAACCCGAGTCAAGCACAACACCCAGATATAGGAAATCATTGACTGAGTTGAGTTTATGGTTTAAAACACTATAATTTGAAATGATGATATTTTAAGTTTTTGATATGGTCATATGGTAGCATTTATTAATGCCCGGAGCATGTAAATTGTCAATTTAATAAATATTATGAAGTTGGTGAAAATTACCTTTAAAGATTGAGAAAGCATATCGATGGCTGAGTGGAAGGTCGACCTATCTCGGCGGCCAGTTCGAAAACGCTCTAACTCAAAAAACTTTTCAAGAACGCCCTATTTCAGAATTTTATTGAAAAACACCTTATCTCAAAATTCGGTTCAAAAACGCCCTATCTTACTTCAAAATGTATTGAAAATATGCTGATATAGGGCGTTTTTGAATCGACAGTCGAGATAGAATGTTTTCGAACTGGCTGCCGAGATAGGTCGATCTTCCACTCAGCCATCGATATGCTCCTGGTAAACATGTAAATGTTAATAATGCAAAATTATTTCTAAACATATTAGGGGTATTCACGATCCGGTGCATACTTTCTAGCATGGTGCATAAATAGCATGATTGGATATGCACCGGATCGTGAATATCCTTATAGATTTGTTTCAAACTGAATCCAATAGTGACTGAATATCGCAGCCTTTCCGTTCTCGAAAATTATCATTCAACCGAAAATAGATGTGGTTAGTGTCCAATTTTCAATAAGCATTAGGAAGCCCAAGTACCAAGTTCCGGTGAGCTATGTAAGCCCAAATGTTCGTATGAAGGTATGAATGATAGACATACACGGTTCATTCCGTTCAAAATTCAAGCGTTTGTGGATTTATTTTTAACATTCACTTGCAATCTGATTATAGAAAGAGCTGAATTATATACATACATAAATAAGTGTGTGCATGTGTGCTATGTATTTTATTTGATGCGAGAAATTTGTAAATGATGTAAAAAAATTGAGCACTAGATGTCAC
This sequence comes from Rhagoletis zephyria, assembly GCF_001687245.7. Lineage (NCBI taxonomy): Eukaryota > Metazoa > Arthropoda > Insecta > Diptera > Tephritidae > Rhagoletis > Rhagoletis zephyria. Next base: position 1,448 of record NW_016179616.1, on the reverse strand, counting down.
GGATAGCGAGACAGTTTTACGTTTGCTTAGAATCATTAAATTTTGCTTCAGCAAGAAAATCTAGTGCGCCCAACTTTGCTTCAGCTCTAACCAAAGCACGCATGGAAAGCGACCTTTTCTTTGACAATTTCTGGGAAAATTAATGCGCTCGAGTGCCCATACATAAGTATGTACTCGTATGCCCATATGTGGAAATATCCGGTGTTTATATGCAGAAAATTTTCATGGATCATAAATCATTTTAAAATTTATTATACGAATAGTTATAAAGTTTATATCATGCTGTGTATCTGAATTCATTGTCCGGCAAAGCCGGTTTCAAAGGCTTGGACAGCACTGCACATGTGTACATACATACGTATTTATTTACAGACATTTGGGGTATCTTTGTACATACACTTGCGGCCAGCTGATTATGCTTAGTGACATTTTGTGTGACAGTTTTGGAAATTTTTCTTTTGTTTATTTAATGTTCAACATTAAGTATTATCTTCCATATAAAGTATCCTTGACAATTTCTCTTACATGGAAGAAAATGCCCGTCAGCGAAAAGAGTATTAAAAACAACGCTATTTTCTAATGTCTTGAATTTTCCACTTTATACTACTAAAATCAATAAGCTATAAAAGTGCAAACCTACAATTTTTCTAAAAGTCCCAAGTTAAAAGTTTTGAACTTTTGGGTGTAATTGGTAAAGTTTGTCGTTTGTATTTATAATGTTTTGTACAAGGTTTGAAATTTGGATTTGCATGGTGCTTGTTATATAATGTGCTACACTTAAAACAAAAAACACATTAAACAAACAAAATAGGAATAGCCAAAACTGGTCAAAATTTCAATTTGCTTATTCAGCTGACCACTAGAGTACATACATACATATGTACATATGTAGTACACCATGAAGGTCTAGTGGAAAAACCATGAAGACTATTCTCCATAAAAATTATTTATGAGTGGTTTAAATGAAAATTTCAGCATGCAAGTATCCAATATCCATAACGTCCACTGCTTACAGCATTTCGACACGCGTGAGTAGATTTTAAGTGAAAGTTAATAACACGATGTAACAAACCAGATCATAGACTTGAAGCACAATCAAATTAGGGACAAGTCAAAAATTATATGGGGAACTAAGAATTGTTTTTTTCCTACTTGTTTGCTATATTCTATTATAAGTTTGTAAGTTTTCTGAATAAAGCATTTAGGTCCCCGTTCTTTCTACACATAAAATGGCATGTTTAAAAATTGGACTTCTGTTCAAAAAGTGGGGTTTTTACCATACACTTGGAAAACATCTACCAAATCTGGAAAATATCTACCAAAAACTTTTTTTTTAGTTATTTTAATAGAATCAGTTTTACTCTATTTTACAACGCTTTTATCAACTTGCAATGTTGTACGTCCAGAAACTTTCAATGTTGTGGATCCAGAAACTTTCAATGTTGTGT
>NW_016179615.1:0-7191 GCF_001687245.7 Rhagoletis zephyria | reverse complement strand
ACAGCCTGCAGACCAAGACGAAGGCGCTGGACTGTTCCTTTTTTAAATAGCTTTAGCATGCCTGTAGAAAGCTGCCTTTATAGCCAGGAAAAAATTAAATTAATGTCTATCAAATTCGTGTTCAGCAGGTTCAAATTAGTCTAAAAACACATTGTAAAAAGTCACTCCAAAAATCCGCAAATGAAGTAGATATGCTACAGCGAATTTCCAAATTACATTAGTGTGTCTCACTGCAAAAGGTTGCGGTTCTCCACTGGGATTATAAAATTGGTTATATTTTAACACTCCCACCAAAATATTGCGAAAAAATGTTAAGATTTCCGTGAGCTGGACAAATTTGAAAATACCTCCGAAAATCTCATAATTTTGATTCGGCTGATAAAATTTTTAAAAATTTTTGGCAGACCTATCATCTGAGGTGATATTTTGGAACAAATATTTTTAAAAAATAATTTTATTTATAAAAGTCTCGATTTCTTGAGATATTGAGAATTGAGAATGAATTTTGAGATTTTTGAAATGGCCCCAGAGCTCATGTAAATTCTAATATTTTTCTGGATTTTTTTTGGCGGAAGTCTCAATATATAATAAGTCAAATTTTTGATTGTATAGAGAGTGATACACTCTAATATACATACATACATACATAGATATATGCAAAAATGTGTCTGTATACGTGTAAATGAAAATACACATACCGTCGTTTACAATCGGATGAGTGTGTGGTGGTGTTGAGTTGAGGCGGGGAGGTCGACTCTATACATATAAGTTATTAGTAGTTTGTGCAATCGCCACTATATCGATCCAGCTTATTAATTTGATTTGATTGCTCGAATATTTTTTTGCACCCCTCCTATTTTGGTTTTTACTCTTATCACTCCAATTTTCTTTTTTCCACATTCGTAGCACCACTGCCAATTTCCGGCACATTGTTGCTTCGCCATAGGTACATATGTATAGTTTGGTATTTATATGATTCCGAATGCGTCTGCATAAATGCAAACTGGTTTATGTGTACTGCAGCAGTTGAAAAAAAATAATATTTCTGTTGCTGAATGCTTCACGTTAAAAGCTCTCAGATTTGCAGAGAAGCGTAGAGTGCTAAGATAATTCAACATTGAGTCTGGTAGTTTTTATGAATGGGACGAGAAGATTTTTTGGTAAGAAAAAGCAAAAAAAAAATATCCAGCTTAATTTGAGCAACATGGCTGTACTTTTGCCGTTGTAGGATTTTATTATTAGGCACTCTTTTGTTTTTAAATGCTCTTTAATTTTACAGTTAAATTTCCAAGTGGCTTGTTCATGTTGTTGTATTTTTATGTCGTAATGAAGTCAGACAGGAAGTAATATACGTTTCCTCGCTGCCATCTAGCCGGCAGTTGCGGCAATTTCGTTGTATGTAGGTCTTATTCCCAGTGACCGTTGATAGTCGCCAGTATCCTAAATACTTCCTCCTCCTCCTTCCACCCCCCTCCACCTAATCAGCAGATCAGTTTTTTTTTTCCTGCTAAACTCAGCCCAAAGCTCTCCTGGCTAGTTTCAGAAAGCCCAAGTGGATTTTTTTTGTACTTTACTGAGGGGTATCCCAGTATCACCGCTACCGGCTCATCAAACCAAGCTCCCGTCTGGGCGAATTCTCCTGTTCTCTCGTTGCTTTCTGCTGTGCCTATGGCGGAGAACCCACTCATGAGAGATGGACATTAACCAATGCACCGAGCGTATATTCATCTTGCATTCTTTAACTAGCTTAAACTTGGTTTTACTAGAGGATTTTGCTAGAAGTGTTGCCTGGCTATCTGAGTAAATCCCCGCTTTTCATTCCTGCAGCACTATTGTTTATGATTTAGCATGAAATATCCTGGCAAAGCTTGCCAGCCGCAGGGACCGTTTGACATAAGCTCCTCCGATGGATGAAAGTTTAAGTCTCATTCAACGAAATGGAGCTTGCAGCACTCTCCAAGTGGCCTTTTCAAATCCATCCATGACAGCACAGTTCCCGCTTGTTCTTTCTCCTAAGAGCAAGACATCACTACAGTGAAAAGTCATAAGTACTAGATCTAGTTCCACATTTGGTATAGACAATGGGTGGCAAAGTATTTCGTCCCTTTTCAAAGCTGAGGAAGCTTAATTTTTTATATTATCAAATCTCTAGAAAAATGTTGCAAACAGAATTTTCCCACTTACTTACACCATTGGTGTATATGCCTGCTTTTCTATGCTCCAAATGTGGCATAGGTCCTCTTACTGATAGTCATTGGACCACACGCACGTGAAGTTTAGAGCCATGATAGGCTGCTGTGGTCTCTCGCAGTACACGACCTTTTAATAAAACTACATAAATAAATGACCTAGAAATTATAGTTAGGTGCTAATTCGTTAGTACCTACTGGTATATCAGCACTGGTCCTGGGTATTTATAGAATATATCGGGCTGCAAAAACTCTCACACTCGGAAAAAAGTCAGCTAAATTAATTTCTCTCAACTCATGTAGTTATAACTAAATCCTGTGTCGAAGAATACATATTTAGTTGACGCAACTAAACTCATTTCTCAATGCAGACGAGCTCTTGAGTAGACTTAGGTCGAGGCCACGCAATGAGCGGCAAAGCGGCAAGTGGCTGAGCAGCGCCATACAAAAATGCCGCTTAGAGCATGGCCAATTCAATAGTATTTCATATGTTTTAATTAAGCCACTCAGCCGATCGCCGCTTTGCCGCTCATTACATGGCCTCGGCCTTAGGCGTTTTTATAGATCGTATGCTTATGCAGTTCCAAATCCATGGAACTCACGTGCTTCAATAACAAGGCAGCGTCTGTAGATGGCTCAGGCATATCTGAATTGTCTTGCCTTACTGGTTAGCGCTACTTTTGCCAAAGCGTATTGAACGCACTTCCTTTAGTGCCTGCGGCGCTTACCGTTTTATTTTTCCGTATATAATGTCTATGATTTTTTGATCTCTTGCCATTACACAACGCTTCGGATCCAAACTCCGTGTCCTTTTGCCATTTACGGCGACTTTACTGAAGCTTACTTTACCTTTTTCGTTTTCACTTAGCGACCAGCGCTTTTCCGTTCGACTTTATGTCAAAGTCCATAATTATTGACTTCGTCTTTAGGATGTGACCTTGACAATTCACGAAGTTTTGCTGATCCTTATTAATCGGAAAAGTGGCCGGACGATCGGAAAAGTGGCCAGACGCAAGACTTGGTGAGCGGCTTTATCCCTGGCCCTACCGCAATTCATCAGCTGACCCTGGATTCAACCGTTGGAATCTTAACAGGTGCCATTCGCTGGGTGGTAAGCTTAATTTTGGAGAGCAGAGGACGTTCCGTGTTTGCGCTTGCTTGTTCCGCTTTTGTGAGACAAACTAGATTTTGAACTTTTCGTTCTGCAATAATATTAATGTTAGCGAGTGCCGGCTGTAAAGTATCCCTGGGAGCTTCTTCTGCTGCAGGAGAGCGCAGTGGGGTGTTGAGGCGAAGGCTGTTGTTTCTTTGTTGTTTCCTCTAAGTGAACCAAATTTCATTTTGTGTCAATGATTGGTACAGGAGGGTCGTAAAAAGAATGTTCTGCACCTGTGCAGAGATCTTATCTAGTTGGTTAAGGCTGAGTAGCTTCGGAGGTCGGCACTGGCCTTTATTAAAGCCATCAGCCTGGAAGATCATCGGTATGGGTCGTTTGATATTTGTATCCGTCCAACAAAGTAGAAAGGAATGGAGTTTGGGCAGGTAGATGGGAGGTGAGAGACTCACCTCAAAATGGCTAATGGTACTAAGGCTTCCAAGAGACGAAATGCAACTTGAACTGGCTGGTAATTTGAGTGTAACTTCCGATACTTTTTTAATTTAATTACAATAACAAAGGGTGTACCAGCGGAGATTTTTTAGTTTGCATATGAGTTTAAAAAAGTTAAATGAATTTTAACATATGAATGTCAAAAATTAAATGGTACCACAGATCGGTACGCTCTTTCCGGGGTAATGTACATTTAAATTCTTTGTGCTTTTTCCAAAACACATTGCATACAAGTCGTATAACAGTGCTAACTCCACGCTTATAGCTCAATTATGCATACTTTGCGCTGCACTGCATAGCATGTAATTTTTACGTAGAAATCAAAAACCAAGAGACTTCTACATTTTGTAATGTTGCGCGTTGGGTAACCGCTTACACGCAAAGCTCATTTAAGTTAACAGATTCCTTATGTGATAACTCTCATGCAATGCCAAGTAGACAGATTTTCGCATTTCGTAGTATTTTCACCTTAGGGAAAATGTACTTTTTGGACATTCCAGCCCATTTCGAACACCATTTGGTTTTTGCATTTCAGACTTTCTTTATAATTTTTAATGTTATATTAGATACCAAGTAATTTTGTTAATTTTTTTTTTTTGTTCAGCCGATTTCCAGATATCAATTTCTTCTTCCTTATTTTAATGCCCATAACGTTGCGAAAATTGCCCAATTGGAGCCATTTGATTTCCTTTCGAAATGTTTCATTTTCAAGACACTTTTGGAATATAAAATCGAAAAAGTTTTTAAAATGGTATTTCTATAAAAAATAGTATGAAAAAATTTAATTCTGTACCTTAAAACTTCGAGTTTTTGCATCAAAATCAGTTTTGGCACTCATATTCCCCTTTAACCACCGCTTCAACAAGAAGTGGGTGAGCTGAACGGCTCCTCTGCATGATGAAAAAGCTGTCTGCGGTCGGTTATGTTATATAATTTGATGTTGCTTCATAACCAAAAGCCATTTTTCTTAGTCACGAAAACCGCAACGAGTTCGACATCACATCAATTGCAATAACTTTTTAAATACAGTTACTATTATAAATACTCCATGAAGCAGATGCAATTACTTGGCTTATGTCTAGAAAATCACATCAGGCAGCTGGATGCAAGTATATGTACCTTATAATATGTATGTATGTATTTGAATATTTAACGCACGTTGCAACGCACTGAAATCCCCATGCGACACATACTATTTAGATCCTTGTATACACCAACACAATCGCGTTGACTTGACGGTACATATGTATGTAGGTATATGTACACCAATGCATACTTATGCGAGTGTTAATATATGTAAATAAATATAAATATGTATATATGTATGTATATTTATGTATGATTATATTAAAAGCGCTCTGACACTATTGAAGTGGTGAGTATGGCAAAGTGTTATGACCGTGTGGCAACTTTACTGCTTCTTGATGCTATTTACCACTCATTGTTGTTGTTCTCATACGTAGTGAAATATTATCACATGTTTATTCTTGTTGTTGGTTTTGTTGTTGTTGCCGCTGTTGTAGTATGTTGTAATTGTTTCATGTCAGCACACAAGTGTTCTTGGAGTGCGTGTATTTTGCATAAATTCGCAGAGCGGAAGCAACATTGCAAAACAACCAACAACAACAAAACAAAAAAAAAAAAAAATGACGCATNAAAAAAAAAAAAAAAAAAAAAATGACGCATTCAACTGCACCTGCCAACCGCTACGAGTATGATTATAAACGCACTACTCTGGCGATATATGGTGCCAGGGGTAATGTGATAACCCAACAGAAACAAAGAATATGTCCACTTGGAGGAGAGCGCACATACGCAGGCATATTTTCATAAGAGTGCTCTTAAATACAGCCTACAAACATATGCGTGTATTTATGGCTTGTATGTATGTAGATATATGTTGTACAAAGTTGCCAGCTATTTGCAGCTGTTGTAAATACCCTGCAGCGAATGCCAAACTACTCCACAACTAATTATTAGTTGGTATAAGCGGATGCGAAGGCAGGCTAGTCCGTTAATAGCCAAGAGCTGAGGAGAACGCTGAGCAGTTCGACGATTTCTAACAACATCGATAACGCGAAAAGTTGCTGAGAATGCAGTTTCGAACTCACTTGGACGTATTAGGGCCAATTTCAGATGAGCAATTTAAGTGCCACACACATCACATAATAAAACCGTACAATATCGGCTATTTAAATAAGGAAAATGCAAACCCTGATTTTAATTACGAATTCATAATTAATTTAAATGCCATTTAATTTTTGGTGGGAAATTGTCCCTTAGGGATTTTCAATGTAAATAAACTTAAGTTATGTATTTACATTAGGTGCTTTTATAAAATATTAATTGAAAAATGCATGAATTTAAGTAAATGAATTAGTGCCACACAGATATATAGAATATTTTTGGTAGAGAGCTGCCACCCATTTCAAAAGCTCAAATCAATTAATTAATAAGTTAAATAAAATATAACAACAATGTGGGTGTAAAACGACAGAGTTACAAAAACGATGTATTTTAAAAAATATTTTTTGTCACAAGTTTAGAAAGTTAAATCAAACGTAGTATGTTGTCCATATGTATCAATTAAAATAACAAATTAAATAAAATATATTAATATGGGTGTTAAACCAAATTGGTTTAAGAAAGTTTTATTTCGAAAATTTTTTCGCAGCGGGTTGCCACAAATTAGAAATTCAAAATTAAATTAGTTAACGAGTTAATCGAAATATTTTATTAAGGGTATCAAACGAGAGAGGTTTAAGAAAGCTTTATTATGAAAATATTCTTCATGTAGGTTGCCACCTGTTAGGTAATTCAAAATAACTTTAATTGACAAATTAAATGAAATATTTAAACTTAAGGAGTTAATGAAAAAATTAGATATCTTCAAAATATATTTGAAGAGGGTTGCTACATATTTTAAAAGTCAAATTTTACTAAGTTATTTTTGTTTTACATAAAAAAAAATATTTTGAAAGAATTCTATATGAAACTTGCTACATTTTTAAAATTTAGTACAGGCGCCGCAAGACTGCTGAAAGATCTTCCAGAATTCTAGAGTATCCGAATCTCGTTTCACTCCTCCTGATCAGCGCCTTTAGTCTAATAGCATTACAACTTGCCTATATAGGCCCACAGGTAGAAAGTGAAGCAAGGTCTCCAGGGATTTAGTCGGCTGAGGGTAACGCCTCCGAGATCATCATGCACGCCACCTTTTGAACCTTTGTCAGCTTGTCTTTAATTGTAGATTTATCCTCGGATGGCCACCAGACCGTAAAATAGAATGGGACGCGCCACCGCTGTGTACATCCAGTTCAAAATATGAGGCTTTAAGTCCCATTTTTTTACCAGAGAGTTAGGCGACTTACGGAAGGTTTAAAGACCGGGGCG
>NW_016179614.1:4744-7192 GCF_001687245.7 Rhagoletis zephyria | reverse complement strand
GCAAATTCTATATTTATTTAAACTGTTCGGATTTTGGATAAGATTAAAGATTTTAAAAATTACCTAGTAAAGCTTTCCCAAACAAACACTTTTCGTTTGGAACCAGTTATGTTATATTTCATTTAACTTTAATATTTTCAGTCTTTACTTTTAGATAGGTGATAATCCTATTAAAAATATTTCCAAATCAATATTTTTCAAATACCTTTCGTTTGGCACCCATATTGTACCTCAAACATATTTTCTGCTGTAAGCCTTTTCAAAACTCTTTAGTTTCGACACACACATGGCAATACTTCATTTATTTTATCAATTTAATTGAGTTAAAATTTTGAAATAGAAGGCAACCCTCAAAATTATCTCCAACAGTTATGTTTCTGAAGCCTATTTAATTTGATACCCACATTATAAAATTTCATTTATTTAGCCGAGTTAAAAATTTTAAATAGGTGGCAACTCTCCTCGAAAATATTTCTTAGAGTAGTATTTCTGAAACCTATTTTATTTGATACCCTCATGGCAATATTTCATTCATTTTATCACTTTAACCGAGTTAAAATTTTAAAATAGGTGGCAGCCCTCCTCAAAAATATTTCCAACAGTTATCTTTCTGAAACCTATTTAATTTTATAAATACCCACATTGCAATATTGCATTTATTTATCAATTAAACTGAGTTAAAATTTTTAAATAGGTGGAAACCCTCTTCAAAAATATCTCCAACAGTCATATTTCTTAAACCTCTTTAATTTTATACCTATATAATAAGTTATTTATTTTATCAATTAAATTGAGTTAAATTTTCGAACAGATAACAACCCTCCTCAAACATATTTTCGGCTGTAAGCCTTCTTAAAAATCTTAAGTTTGATACCCATATTGAAATGCTTCATTTATTTTATCAATTTAACTGAACTAAAATTTTCAAATAGGTGACAATCCTCCTCAAACATATTTCCACCAGTCATATTTCCTAGACCTCTTTAATTCGATACCTGTACTGTAATACTTAGGTCATTCATTTTACCTTTAAATTGAGTTGAATTTTCAAACAGGTGGCAACCCTCCTCAAACATATTTTCGGCCGTAAGCCTTCTTAAAAATCTTAAGTTTGATACCCATATTGAAATGCTTCATTTATTTTATCAATTTAACTGAACAAAAATTTTCAAATAGGTGACAACCCTCCGCAAACATATTTCCAACAGTCATATATCCTAGACCTGTTCAATTCGATACCTGTATTGTAATAGGTCATTCATTTTACCTTTAAATTGAGTTGAATTTTCAAACAGGTGGCAACCCTCCTTAAACATATTTTCGGCTGTAAGCTTTCTTAAACCCCTTTAGTTTGACACCCACACGACAATATTTCATTTACTTTATCAATTTAACTGAGTTAAAATTTTCAAGTAGGTGGCAGCAGTTATCTTTCTTAAACCGCTTGAATCTGGTACCCATATTGTAATATTTCATTTATTTTATCAATATAACCGGATTTAAAAATTTTCAAACAGGTGGCAGCTCTCCAAATTTTTGTAATATAATTGATCCTGGTATTATACCGAGCAATACAAAAAAAAATATTAAAATCAGTTCAGCGGTTCTCGAGTTTTGATGACCGTGACAAGCGAACAAAACATTTTTATATATATAGATATAGATTTCTAAATCAAGATTTCTCAAATGCCTTTAGTTTGGTACCGATATTGTAACATTTCATGTATTTTACCAATTTAATTGACGTCGGCCGCTGTGGTGTAGTGGTAAGCAGTGCGCGCTTTCACTCATCAGCACCTGGGTTCAAGCCTCGGCAGGCAATGGCAAACCTCCGAGTGTATTTCTGCCACGAAACACAGCTTCTCATTAAAAATACAATCTATTATTATTTAATTGAGTTAAATTTTTAAACAGGTGGCAACCCTCCTCAAACATATTTTCTACTGTAGGTCTTTTAAAAACTCTTTAGTTTGATGCCCTCATTGCAATATTTCATTTGTTTAATCAATTTAACTGAGTAAAATTTTCAAATATTTGGCAACCCTCCTCAAACATATTTTCTACTGTAGGTCTTTTAAAAACTCTTTAGTTTGATGCCCTCATTGCAATATTTCATTTGTTTAATCAATTTAACTGAGTAAAATTTTCAAATATTTGGCAAACCTCCTCAAAAGTATTTCCAAGTCTTCCTTCTTACACCTTTTTAATTTGATACCAATGTATATCAATTAAATTGGGTTAAATTTTAAAACAGGTGGCAACCCTCTTCAACCATATTTTCGGCTGTAAGCCTTCTAAAAATCTAAAGTTTGATGCCAAAATTTCTGAATTTAAATGTCCAAAGATGTGGCAATTTTACTCAAAAATATTTCTAGCAGTTATCTTTCTTAAAACTCTTAAATTTAATATCTATATTGTAATATATCATTTAGTTTATCAATTAAATTG
>NW_016179614.1:0-4618 GCF_001687245.7 Rhagoletis zephyria | reverse complement strand
TACTTAATCAACTTAACTGAGTTAAAAATTTTAAATTAGGTGGCAACCCACCTCAAAAATACTTCCATCAGTCATTTTTCTCAAACCTCTTTAATTTGATACCCATATTGTAATAATTAATTTATGTTGTCAATATAATTGGGTTTAAAAATTTTCAAATAGGTGGCAACCCTCCAATTTTTTGCGATATCATTGGTTCTGGTCAGAGAACAGCTTTGAGTATGATCGAGCCTTTTTGATCACACTCACTAAAAATCAAGCACAAGCGAACGCCACACTCGGCTACTATGTGTTCGATCGAGATGCATACCCGACAGCTGCTTTGGTTACGAACGAGTCTGTTCGATCACCCTCGCTATAAATTGAGCACAAGCGAACACCACACTCGGACACCCGCAGCTAACCCGAAAATTTGTGTAACAATGAAACGGACACCCGAACATTGCGATAAAATGCAGGACAACAAAGAAATTTACGCTGAAGGTAACTGGCGCCAATATGTTCCCACAAAGCATACGAAAATGTTGTTGCTTTGTGCTTGTGCATACGCAATGAAAAAATTAGAAGCGAAGTAGACAAAAATGTTTTTGCATCTATTTCGTATAGTTTCGCGTGGAAAGCTGTGTGTGTATATATTAGAACACAGCCTAAAACTATGTAGGTACATAAGTACTTTTACAAAAAATAAATGTGCACCGAGTGTATAGGGCTTGGGCATTGCCGATCTACACACATTTATACCTAAATGGATGTAGGCGTCGTGATGCCGCATTTTGTATGAGCAAAAATATAAGAAATGGTTAAATGTACACTTAAACAAACTACCGAAAAATTCAACCTTCTCTTTACCCTCTACGCACAAAAATTAAGAACACCGCGATGAGAAGGCAACATTTTTTGTAGAAACAAAAACGTCATAAGCCAATCAAGAAAATTTTGTGCACACTCGGGTTGAAACTCGAACACCCGGGTATATTGAGCTGCAAAGCACCCGAACCCAATCAAGTATGTATGAAAAGCAATCGGGTGTTGTGGCCAACATGTTCGGCTTGAGCTCAGTCGATAACGAACAATACTTCTGCTCGTATACAGAGAACGATGCAAAACGGGTTTTGTTAGATGATCGAGTATACACGAAAATCATGCACCCGCTGCAGATGTCTGGTTCTGGTATTATACCGAACAATACAAAAAAAAATTATTCAAATCGGTTCAGCCGTTCACGAGTTTTGACGACCGTGACATACGAACACAACATTTGTATTAATATAGATTAGTATGGGACCACCTCTGAGACACTACCTTTCCGATGCAAAAAAAAACTATCGAAATCGGTTGACGTGGTCCAAAGTTATGCGGTAACATACATAAAAAAAATTTATAAAAAATATTCCGACGAACTGATAACCTCCTCCTTTTTTAGAAGTCGGTTAATAACAGGAACAAGTAACTTAGAGTTTACACCGGACAATATTGTCAAGACAATTATGTCAAAATGATGTGTTTGTTGTAATATGAATTCGCCGTGTTTACAACAAACACAACATTTTGACATAATTATCTTGACAATATTGTCCGGTGTAAACCCTAAGTAAAGGAACGCAAAAAACCAAATTTTTAGTCCAAAGAATGGCAAACTAACGTCAAATAAGATGAGAAATGTATGTACAAAACATATTCACACAAGCCTATAAACACTTACTACATTAGGGATGCACAGCAGAGGTGCACGCAGTCGACGTCGCGGGCAAACTGCGAGCACGCGAGCGTGCTAGGCGAGGTGAAGCAGGGTTCGGATTTGCCTCATTTTAGCCCCTCGCTCGCTCGTTAGTTTGCTCTGAGCTAGCGCAACTCACGAGCAACACGCGAGGCTGTTTGCAAATGAGCACTCGTTATGTACGAGCGCACGCGCTGAGCAGCCAGCGAGCGAGTAAGCAAACGAGGGCAGCGCAAGAGTAGAGCGGCAAGCAAACGAGGGCCTCATTAGCTCTGCCGTCGCGAGGGCGTCGTTGCGAGCGAGGCACTCATTTGCAGCAGCAGACGAGCGAGGCAGGTGAGGCGAGTAAACGAGCGAGGCAAATGAGGCAAGCAGACTAGACAGGCAAACGCGTTGTTTGGTCGGCAAAAATGTATGGGATAAAAATTGCAGCAACTAAGAATTTCGAGTAAAAGATTGTATGCACGCATGCAGATATGTATATACATACATATGTATATACACATATGTTTGTATTTATTTATGTATATATTCTCATGCACAGAAGAATAGCCTCGCGCTATTTTGACCAGTTTTATCTACTAGGTAGGCACATATATGCATACATATCTATGTAGGTATAATGTTTTTAATGTTCAATAATTACTTATAAAATTTCAACTTATAAACTTAGGTATCTTATTATGCGGTTCTTTTTTATGCGGATTTGAATTTATGCGGTTTTTCAAACACTTTTTTCGCTGTAGCGATTTTGCTTTTTTGAGTGCTTTTATTACTTTTTTTTCAATATGTAAGGGGCAATGCTTCTGATAAATAATTTGTTTTTGTATTCTTACATATAAGTAATTACTAAGTAATTTGACTAAGTAACTATGTTATATATGTATAAATGAGAATATAATATTTATAAAAATCATTATTTTGTCTTTCATTTCATAAATGAGTAGGACATCAGGATTTTCAAATGAATATTCCTGGTTTAGCCCCCATACATATGTATGTATGTAGGAATAATACAAACTACTATTTGATAATTAAGGCTGGTCCACATAGAACTTTCGCGTTGACTTTGTAGTTGGCGTTGGTTTGACAGAACGCAAGTTAAAAGTATGCGTTCTACAATGAAGCTTGGCAGAGACTACTTTGGCCACTAAATTAACATATTAACGAGAGATAAATTAATATTTCATATCAATAATTGCATGAAAAATAATATTTCTTGCCTTCATTTGATTAAAAGGAAAAAACATTTCATTTCATTTTATTTATTTGCAACAGCTGGCGACCGACGCAGCGATCTTTCTGCTTTGTGTTAGCCTTAGCGTTGCCAAATTTTGGATATGTAGACGGCTGCTTTGAAATTCGACGCCAACGCAACGCCAAAGTTGTATGCAAACCGGTCTCTATTCTTTGTTTACGCAAATTTTCCCATGTCTACATATCCATATATACATGCATACATATGTACATATGTCCTTGGACAACAGGCCACAGATACATTTTTTCACCAAGGACTATATTTCATTCAGGTATACAGCATAACTGCTACAAGTAGCAAACTATTTTGGGGTGTTAACAAGTGCTTACTTGTTTTTTGTTTCTGCGGCACAAACGGTTATAATATCTTCGTTACTTACTTTTCTCTGTAACGACAAAATACATGCATATGTACATACATACATATATGCATATATACATCAATACGTACATACAAACATATATAAATATGCATGTTATGTGTGTACACATGTATGAATATAACTCTAAAAAATAATTCATTCCATAATCTATGCTTATGTATGTAATCAATTTTATTTGTTGTTTTAAATGCTGCCCTAATACAATACTTTACATATATATATGCATATGTACATACAATTATTAACATACTTTCGTACATAATCTACACATTTTTATGCACAAAAATGCATGTGTTGTATAGTACACTCGGAGCGCTCGCTCGTCGCTCACTCGTCTTTCCTAGCAGAGTGAGTATGCAGACAGTTACTCGCCTCGCACTGCGAGCGAGGCAACACACAACAGCCTCGCTCGTTTAATAGGAGCGCGAGGACCAAGCAGCGCTCGCTCGTTTGGCGAGCGAGCCTAATTTCTCGTGCCTCGCCTTATTGCTGCTACGAGTACGAGCTGCGAGCGCCTCGTTGTCTGCGAGGAATTGATTAGGAGTTTGCTCGCTCGCTCGCTCGCTCGAACTCCGAGTTTTTGCCCACCCTGAGGTGAAATGAGCTGTACAGAGATGGCAACGTATACATATTAACCACTACACACTTATTTTCAAGTAAAAACGCGTGTATGTATGTGTACTTTTGCGACAACTGAGCCAGTGTGGCATCAGGCCACCAGAAAAAGTCAATTTTTCCAAAACAAAAGCGCAAAGATTTTATTATCATGTTTAATAATTTTTTGGATTCAGTAAAAAGTGTATATACATATCCATTTCCTTACGTTCTTATTAATAAATTAATTTCAATATATTTATAACAACGGAAAACATATTTAATTTACCTATTCCTCACATTTTATTCAGTAAATGAATTCCATCTTAATGTAGAATATGAGTGTATAGTGTATACATACGAGGGACGTGCAATGTATTCTCGATATCGCAATGAAACACAACTCGAATTAAAGCCAATATATTTTTATTTTTCAATATAACTCCCCATAACCTCAACACACTTATTATTTATTGATATTAAAATTTTCAATGCCCTCAATACATACATATGTACCTATGCATTCGGTGTTCTTAAATTAAAAAAGTATCACTAAATAACGCACCAAGCATTGAATCCAATTATTTAGGCTTTTTGGTTTCCCAAAAGCACTAAATATAGTGCAAAATGCACTTCCTTGGCAACAGTGAGCTGAGCACATCAATGC
>NW_016179613.1:0-7192 GCF_001687245.7 Rhagoletis zephyria | reverse complement strand
ACAAGTCAAATTACAACGTGCGTGCATGCGGTGAAATGTCTGCACATATGTATCTTCATATGTAAATGGATGTGTGCATATGTACATACTAGGGATGTTTCGAATGTCACATTTTTCACATTCGCGAATACGAATGTGCGAATGCGAATGTTAGGAATAAAATTAAAAAAGCTATAATCAACTTAAGTCATCGCTTTTATTACATAAAAATTTTGTAAATTATTAGAACATTGAACGAGTGCCTAACCAATCGAGAGGATTTTTACCGAAATGAGCTTGTTTTTCTTTAAGATAGGCACCTGAAGCTAAAAGCCGGTTATTGTCCGCACCCTGGTTGGACAGACTTAGACAGACTTAGAGCGATTTCAACAATATTAGAATGCACTCTCTGGCCACGTACACATTCGCATTCGCAAAACATTCGCATCATTTGATGCGAATGCGAATGCGTAAAATGATGCGCATAACAAATTCCATTGCAAATCTGTATTCGCCACATCCCTGGTACATATGTATGTACATACGTTTTTATGCCCCAAATGTAAAGTTCTGCTTGTATAGGCAATTCACACTTTCATGGTAAAATGTTAGCGGTTGGCAAACGCGCCACACATCACAAATTGATCGCGTTAAAGTGTGCTTACCTATGCACACATGCGTACATACATACTTTTATAGATACATATGTTTGTAAATGCCAATAAACGCACGTACTCGCATTGTAAATGCAGTTTCATACATAATAGGAGAATTTCCGATATTTTCGTCTGTTTGAATCTTTTCATGGGTGTGTGGTGCAGCTCTTATTTTTGTGCGATAAGAATGCCAACACTGCAATTAACTGATTAAAAGCGCATTTATGTTGTTACATATTTCGCTATACATTAGTATGTATATACACATGTAATTATGCACACCCTATAGGAATATTCACTGGTTCAAATTAAGCACGAGTGAGTTAAATCCCTAGGCAACTATGCATTGAATTGCTTTAAGAGATTTCAGTGCTCAACACTAATGGCTTTTCTTAGACTGGCGTTAAACAAGTTTTATGTAAATCCATTTATGTATGCATAATCCCCAATTGTGCTTAGGTTACTTACTTAGTTAGGTTTAGTTAGCTTAACTGGGTTCTTAATAGATCCCTCACATAGACAAAAGCTGGTCCTTGGTATTGTCAAGAGCTCTGCGGCTTGGCCGGTTCAAAGGCGTCTCCAAGTTCTCACGGGTTTTGACCATTGGAAATTGGATACAATGCACTTACATAAAACTTGCTATACAGAGTGCTGGAGAGTGAGAGAGAATAACATACCAGCATCCAATTCTCCATTTATTTGAAGCTAAAACTGATATACTCATGTTTCATTTAGTAAATTTATTCTGCATATTGTGATCGAATCTTAGTTAAGTGAAGTGTCCTGTAACCCTTCGCCTCACTTCTAGGCCACCAAAGCTATTAGATACGTATTTAGCAGAGCTGGAAAACTATCGATGGTCGGAGTAATAAAACATATTATATTTTAGGACGGCTGCCAAACTGTTTGGGAAAAATATTAAAATTTGTGTGAGCTGGACAGATCGGAAAATAGCTACAAAAATTTCACTTTTTTTTGATTCCGTTGATAAAACTTTGATGCTTAAATTCTTTTATCATTTCAAATCGGTCCAGCTCACATTAATCTTAATATTTTCCCGCAATATTTTAGCAGGAGTCTTGAAAAATAATGAATTTTATATATCCGGTGGAAAACGAGCACCTCGAGCCACCCTAATGTGCACGTTTGTGCTTCCTTGTAGAAAATAAGAAAAAATTATGCAGCAGTGTCTCTGGGGAGGGAGGTTTGGAAGGATGCCAAGCTAGAAGCCGCGGACGCAAAGGATCTTCCTGCCTGCCCGCGTGCCCGTGTCTGGCGCTCCTCCGAGCCCTCCGTACCAGAGGAGATAGAGGAAATCTTCCGTAACTGCAACCCGCAGCTGCCCACGCACAACTGGAAGGTTGTCAATCTATCGGCAAGTGCTGATACTCTTACACTGAGTCTAAGGGAGTCATAACCTATGGATTCGAAAGGGTAGTCCTCAGGGTAAACCAATCCGGCTCCAGGGGGATGGATCCCAACTCTCAGATATGCCAGTAATGAGTGAGCCCGAGTTGGAGGAAACCCGCATGAGCATGGCAGTAGAATCCATCATGTCGGAGGCCGAAAGTGCTGGGGATGCTCACTCAGCCGAGGGATCCGTCATCAGCATCAGGCAATTTTACGATAGTGCGAAAGAAGAGAGGCTCTTAGTCTGAGTAAACGAGGACGTCGTATTGGCGTGGCTGGAGAAGACCTTGGAGGATGCAGATCCTGCAAAAAAACCTTCAACACTCTAAGGCGGCGTCCGCATATCTCCTTATCCACCTTAATCAAGCTGGAGCCGACGTGGCCCTGATCCAGGAGCCGTGGCCGACAGTAGCGGTATGTCCGGGATCAGGTCGCCTAAATTGAAGATGATGGTGCGGAAACAAGCAGGTCGACCCAGATCCTGCATGCTCATCAGAAACGGCTTCAAAGCTCTAATTTTACCTAATTTCAGTAACGAGGACATCGTGACGGTTAGCCTGGTCCGCATGCATGGCGCTTGACGACGAGGCGGAACCACCTCCACTACTTTTGCTTGACAGTTGTAAATGGAAGAATGGCAGCCTCTGGAAAAGAGGTCCAATAAACATCTTCACGGACGGATCGAAGCTGGACGGGAGATTTGGGGGAACCCTCAATAAATCTTAGCTTCAGATTGTCAGATCTCTGCAACGTCTTTCAGGCAGAGGTGGCCACTATAAAAGAGGCGGCCAATTGGCTAACCACCAATATTTTGCCGAGTAGGAGGGATATTTATCTCCTCTAATAGCCAAGCGGCAATCAGGGCGATGGGATCGCTAATATTACCATCGAAACTTTTCGGGGAATGCCTAACCTCTCTCTCAACCGCCTCAGAATACTTACAAATCCAGCTGATTTGGGTCCCCGGACACAGTGATATCACTGGAAATTGCAGGGCTGATAAACTGGCTAGGCAGAGCACTCTCCGGGTCATCATCTCGTACAGGGAAGGCATAGTAGTTCCGCTGGCTAGCTGCGGTCTGCTCCTGGATAGATGGGCTCATAGTCGGCGAGCGGGCGCTGGGCGAAAACCCCGCCAAACAAACTTGCAAGGTCCTTCTGACCTGTTGTTGACCGCTGGTGGTCAAGGAAGCTTCTGCAGCTGACTAAGCGCCGGCTCTCGATTCTAACAGGTTTACTTAGCGGATATTGCCCTAAGAAACCCACGCGGTGTTACTTAACATCGTCACGGATGCCTACTGCCGCAGCGGTTTGGAAGACGAGATGGAATCATCTCAACATTTCCTACTCAGCTGCGCGGCTCTCACCAGACTATGGTTTAAGTACCTCGGTGCGCATTTCATCAACTTTCCCGGGGAGCTCTCCGGATTGGACATCAGCTGCCTGCGGAACTTTGTTTTGGGCACCCAGCGCTTCTTTTAGCTTAACAAATAGAACCTGTATTGCGTAATGTAGTAACACAATGGACTGTCATAATTTCGAAATGAGCCCTCCATTTAGAACCTCTTTTATAAATTGGCTAAAAAATACAAACTAATTGCATGAAATGTTAAAATGGTGTGCTCATCGTTTATTTACCTATGGAAATTTTTCTAATTCTAACTACTTTCACCAATAAGCAAATTCAAAAATTTCTTTTTAAATAAGTAAACATTCCAAGGTAATTAAATGGTGTTACATTTAGATTAAGATGAATATTCAAGTCCCAAATTTAAATATTTATGCAAAGTCACTTCTGCTTACTTAGTGAGTAAGCAACACTAGTGTGATAAAAGAAGCGCGCATGCGTTCAGCGCATTCAAATAACAGTACGTGTTGCGGTTCAATGAAAAGGTTAGTGAGATTTTATTTGTATTTGATATTTACGACAGTTCACACCCACCAAAATTGTCGTCAGTCCAACGATCGTCTGGAAATGGTCAACAAAGACTTCAAGCTCAGCATCCTCATTGTCCACCAGCCATAGAATTTTAATTTGAAAGTAAACATGCTAGCAAACAAACAAACAAACAAGCATACAGAACTAACCAAACGGTAATACCCTGAAATAGCTGATGTGCTCAGACGATTGCGGAAATGTGTCAAATTAGCGCTTATCGAAATGGCATAAATTGACACCTACAAATTCGATGGCGGCACAACAAAACAAAATAAAAAGTAGTCGCATTGTTGAGAGGTTTCTTTTTTTTTTGGCCACTAACTAATAGATGAAATGAAGCAGTAAAAGTGGTAGCTAATTAACTCGTAAGCTATTCCACGCCATGCAAATCCTTATGGTTGGCTACCAGCAGCCGCATGCCAATGGTAAACAGAGAACGTGCGAGTTACACAAATAAATGACAGCGATGTTGCACAGGCGTGACTGCGCCAAGTACGTATGTATGTATGTATATTTGTATATATGTATTTATGCATAGCTGCAGTACATCGCACATAAGTATTCATTTAAATATATATACGTATGCTTCAAGTTGTATGGTCTCATGACCGTGGTTGGCCGTTTAAAGGGATCCAATTATCAGCCTCAACAAATTGATTACACAAATATTTAAATAATATATAAAAGCGGTGCACATGAAAGCAATAAATTGTTATGAAATATTAATTTTCATAGAATCTTCAACGTGGGTGGTCGGTATTTACTTAAAAAAACTTAAAAAAAACTGGAGTTTCGCTTTGCACTCTTAGTCTAGGTTCAGACAGAGAAACTTTTGTCGCGGCAACTCGTTACTTGTTGGAGAGGGAGTTACGAGGAAGGGGGAATGGTACCGCGTTGCTCATGCTCGGGCAACACGCTTTGTGCTCTCGTTCGTCTGAGTAATTCTAGTTGGCCGTTCAAAGCTGCCAACAACAATTGTGTACAAAAGAAATGCTCTGTGTGAACGCGAGAGGCAACACCAAAAGAGAAATTGCCGCAAATGAGCAACAAAAGTTTCTCTGTGTGAATCCAGTCTTAAGTAGTCAGTAGTGGTTTCAGTTCGATTTTACTCACTTTCAATACTTAACCTACCTTAGACCCAGAGCAGCCTGGACACAAAGTTTTGGACGGACAGACCGAAATGGCTCAATTGATTTCGTTTTCTCGCTTCAAAAGCTAATAAGAGAGATCTTTGGACGCGTTTCGCTTCTTTTTCATCTGAGCGTGAGTGCAAAATGAACGACTGTACCCGGAAACTGTAGTAGACGTTGCAAGATCCCCTGCTTTGTCCACCTTGCCCCGACCATCACATTTATTGTATTGGAGTGATGTAAATTTTAGTCTTCCCGAACACATCAACCAGCTGGAAGGAGGCATTTTACCCATACCTTTCGCCATAGCATAAATACAAATAAGAGGCTTCCATCATTTTATTTGGAACTTTGTTTTACGAAATAATCTGCTAAGTACATACCGTCGTTCGGATAAATAAATGACGTATGTGAAAATTTTGCCAAATTGTGTTAATAATGCAGTTATACTAAATTGGTAAAGATTTTCAAATGGCGTTATCCGTTTTTATATCCCTCTGGTTCTCTTTAGAAGACTTCCAATATTAATACCCAATTGTTTATTTAAACATTTTTTAATACTAAAGATTTTTTATTTATCCCCCCATTGCAGTTTTTGGGGGTTTTAAATAATTGAGTATTGTTATTGGAAGTCTCCAGAGTTTTCCGATCGAAAAAAATTTATTTTCAAGAATTCTATACTATTTATACGAAAAGTGTTTTTTTTTCACATAAAAAACATTGAAAAATTTAAGCGCTTGAGCGACCTCTAAATATTTTTTGATTTCAAAAGAAAAAAATGGGGTATATTCTTTTTCGGTATAGAACATGTGAGAGCATAAAAATTCTGACTTTACTTTTTCACATGCATTTTTGGACCACCCTAGTGTTGCCACAAAAACTTCCTTGCGGGAATAAAGCGTTCATTGGGTAATTTAACGGACGAAGATCGCCGGATCTGCTAGTATGTACATATTTTTGAAGTGAAACTTTTTTGCATTCGGTTGGGGGTAAATACAACCATGGATGTAACTCTAATTCAAAACGAAAAAGCGACTGAATAAGAAAGGGGATTAAGGGGATAATTAGTCACTATTAAGATTAAGATCGGGATTGAGCCTGAGATTAAGATTAAACTAACTGTTCATTACTGTGCTGAAATATGTTCATACCTAGGCTAACACTTGAAATATTTTTTATTTGTTTTAAGGGGGTTGCCACCTGTTTAGAACGTTAAATTCAATTTTAACGTTTAAACGCTATTCTAACACTAGAAATATAGGAATACGGGCGGCAATAAAGGAAGAAGAAGTTTCACTTCAGTAGCTCGTGGGATCAACATACCATTTTTATATTTCTTAATCACAAACAAACAAATTGCAGCGAAGTGTATCATTAACATTTACTGTTGTTAGCAATTTCTACAAAAGCTTTGTAGGCCATATTTACCAGCAGCAAGAAATTAGTCAAGTATAGAAATAGAAACATACTTATATATACATAAAAATCTACATATATATGTATGTGTGAATATGACCTACATTGGCCTTGAAAAACCCACTTCATATAAAATAATTAATTCAACGGGTCTACGTAGCTGTATTAAATCATACATCTCCACTTATATGCAGGCATACTTATATATGTAAATACATTTCTACACGCAAGTATGTATTTCACACATTCATACATACATATGTATGTACATATATCGTGCAACCAAGCCTATCAGTTTTAGCTTCTCCACGCTACTGCTGCTAACATAAACTTAGATTTAAACCGATCAACTGTTAATTGTCTGTTAAATGCTTCTGTTAGCTACTACAGAAGCGCATCCGCCCACGAATTAATACACTCGCACAAAACACATTCCTACAAGTACTGTTTACACGAGTACAATGCAAAATAAGTACTGGTACATATGTATGTATGCTTGTCGATGCGGCAAAAAAAAAGTTCCGCCCAATTGTGCTAAGTGTTTTAATTAACACTTTCGCCGCCATATTTGCGTAGCACGAGCGTGTTCTTGGGCCAATCGCATATACGCACACACACACACACATCTAGTAATAACAGCGGTGTGCTCTTTTATCGACTAT
>NW_016179611.1:0-7193 GCF_001687245.7 Rhagoletis zephyria | reverse complement strand
ATAGAAACAAAGTGTATTTTGTAGCAAAAGAGGTGAATCCACCTGATTGTCCAGAGCATCGGCCGATCGAAACCTACTGGGCCGTTATGAAATCCAAACTTCTTAAGACCCACAAAGCTGTAAAAAACGCACAACAATTCAAAAATAAATGGCAGCTGGTTTCCAAGGAAATCACTGCAACTTCTGTGCAAGGGCTAATGAAGGACATAAAGTCAAAATTGCGATCATTTGCTTATTACAAGAAGAATTAACTCTTTTTTAACGAATTTCAATAAAACTAAGTTTAGATGTAAATATATGTAAATATCGTTGAATTCCATTAATATATTTATGTTTTAGAACGTCCACATCATTTCCGTACACCATGCATGCCAATTTAAGGCGGATTAAAAAGAACTATTGAAAAGGAGAGCTTTTATTTTTCTTTAAACATTCACCTTTTTCGACTTTGCTATGTTTTTTTTTTCAGAGTAACTGATCAGAAATTTATTTTTAAGAACTCTAAAACTATTTGAATAGTTTCTTATTTTCCCTTTTGCGACATTTTTTAATTGCCTTATTGCTAAAAATATATATATATATATATATTGTTTTAAAAAATAACAAGAAAAACGCTTGAAAAAGTAGTCAATGATTTAAGTTTACCATGCGGCGTCCGTTAGCTACCGGGTAGTTCATGCTTATCAAGCTTTCGCCAATCTCTTCCTCCTGTCGTCAATATTTTTTACTAACAAACATCCACCTATTTACATACATATATGTACATGCAAGTAGCATGTTAAGTCACAAATAAGCACGTATTTGTGTAGGCACTTTTGAAAATGCCAATCAGCTTCTTAACTTGTACGGCTTCATGTAACAATTCTTAATAGGTACGCAAATAAATAGTATGGAATTTTCCATTTAGCTGACATTGCTGCACTAATATGTCGTGAGAATGTCAAAACCGTTGGCTGGCGTTGATACAAGTTGAAAAACTGAATTAAAGTGTAATAGTCTGCGGATGGAAATGACATAACTACTAAGGATGCCAAATTTTATAACCAGTTGCCAAACGAATTTAAATCTTAGAATATAGCGTTGAAAATCTTTTTTCAGACCCAACAGAATTTGCTCCTACATATACATACATTTATATATACCATATGTGTCTACATTCCATCTCTATCACATTGAGATTACAATTTTGTTAGAGATAAAAAATACTTCCTGTTACACCCTTTTGGTTTCTTCGTCAAAAATAGATACTCGTATTGCTGCGAAGAATAATTTCAAAGCTTATTTTGCTATCAGCTAAATACTTGTCGACAGGGCGTATGAGTAACAATCAAAGTGAGCGACTACAAGTTTACTCCGTAAGTGTACTTACTGTCTTCTAACGTTTTCTTGCCGACACCGTTATTTTCATAAACATATAAGTATGTATTTCAAAGAAATAATTATTTTATGGCCCTTATATACGGACTGAGTGAGCAAAAATATCGATGTCTTCGTTGGTTAAATTATTGAATTTTTCTTAATGTTGTATATAGCTTGAATCCTTGATCTTTATGGGTTTGGTTTAAGCGTAAACAATATTCTTATACCAAAAAATTTACTTGAAAAACATTGCGAAGACATATTATAAAAATCACCAAGCGGTTTTTGAGTCACGGTATTTGTCTATAATAACTTCACTTAAAGTTGTTTTCAAATGATGAAGTTTCGTTGTTGCCCTTAGTTTCATCACTTTCGCTTTTGGTTGAAAAAAACGAAAAAAAAATCCTTAAACAATTTTAATTTTTATTGAAATAACTAAAAAGATAGATCAAAACAATAGTTTTTATTAAAGTAACTAAAAAAAGTTATTGCCAGATATTTTCCGGTTTGGTAGATTTTTTCAAGTGGACGGTAAGTATTTTATTTCGTCTGTGGCAACCCTGATCAGGCGCTATACTGTACTTCCTATCGTCCATACTGAGCCTGTTATGATAAGCCCTTAACCAAGAGGGAGGGTAGGGGGTTGATGCGTTCGTACTGCCTGTAAAATACTCGGGTAACTTTCTACTGGCACCGATATCATATCACGGGGTCATAGACCTTCTGCTTCTATGTCCTCGGGGGCTTACTAATGCTGAACCTCTTCCCAAATACTATTGACCGCGGCATGTAATCTCTAGGAAATAGTGCTAGCGGGATCGTCCTAGTTCGTTCAAGTTACCGGATGATATGAACTTTCCTCTGAAAACCCTTTCTCGTGTTGCCATCTGTTCTAAAACTATGTAAGTGTATAAGCTCCAGCTCCCGTAGTGGAAACATTAAAGACGTTGAAGCTTTATCAGTGGCTTTTAAAATATTTTTTAAATCGCTTGTTTCATGCTTTATTTTAAATATTCTTACCTTGGTTTTCTCAATAGATGAAGCTAAAGATTTATCACACTATACAATTAAGATGAAATAGTACCCCGTGCGCGAGCGACGAGTGTAAACGTGTGCAAAGAAGCCAATGCACGTTTTTAACCACACGTTGTCGTTTTAAGAAACCATCTGTTTTTCAGGGCAACCTTCTCCCCTGACAAAGCTTCAAAGGGCAATTAATGTGCCTTTTTTGTCTAACAAGAGTGTGACATTTTATGAACGAACACAAAATTTTCTAACCGTTTGACTTTATTTTAGAATCAAACACAAAAAGAGAAAGGGGCAATCAAAAGGCAACATTTTTTGGTAGAAACGAAAACACCATAAGACAGTTTTCGAAATAACAAGATTTGAAGTTTCCCTAGGGCTGCTGAGAGCAATAAATATTAATGCGTTTTATATGTTTTATTTGGTATTTTTTCTCAAAATTTACCAAAAAAAAATTTTAATAATAAAAAAATAAAAAGCAATAAACCTAAAATTAGTTTGATAACTAAGCAAAAATAGCCAAATTTATTTATGTGGGTGATATTTATCTTACATTATAGTATAGGTGAGAATTGGTTTTACTTTGTGCACCGAGAATTTTTTTAAGTATTTCTTTCGTCTAGCCTTTGCTGCGGTAAAGCTACCCCGAAGTTTGAAGGTTTAGTGTCTACGTCAACAACAAGAATGATAGAATACAAGATTGCGCCGATCAGAGAGGAGTTTTGAGAATAACTTTTGTGTGACGTCACACTGGTGCAATTGCGAGAGAGAAATGCCAAAACATGAGCAAGAATGGAAGAAGAAGAAAAAATGTTGCAAGGAAAACGTAAACAAGTTGCACAAGTGTGACGTCATGCAAACAACGATTCTGTCAAATTCGTTAAGAGAGGAATAGCGGTCCGAGATCGGCGCAACCTTTGTATTCTCTCAATCGTGCGTCAACAACACATTCCATTAGAATCCTTTCTTGGGATTATTGGCAAATTAGCTCAGTATTGAACTCAGTAGCTCTCTTGGAATATCAAGCGGAATTTATTAGGGAGTAGTGAAAAAGCGCAGACAAGTACTAAATTTGACACTCAAATTGTGTGCGTACCAACTCGTTGAGGAATGCAAGCAACAAATGAACTAAGCTTATTTCTTTAATATCTCAAAAACTTTTAAAGTTACAAAAAGGGTTCTAACCTCGTTTTAAAAGTGATAAATATTTGGAGCTATATAAAAAATGTAAAATTACAGAATTTTGAAATATAAAAAAAACTTAAAAGAAAATGTTTATAACAATGTGCTAAATTTTTTGTAAACATACAATACTTACTAACTTACAAAACTTACAAAAGTTCCTGAAACTTTCAAGATGTTTTTTTGTTTTTTAAGATACGAGCTTTTGAACTTTGAAAAAAAAATTATTGCAAACCATAGTTTAACATGACTTTATTTAGAGTTAGCAAAAAAAGCTTTTTCAAAGGTCAAAACAAGCATACCCAACATTAAAAAAAATCCTTCTTAACAATTTCAGGATCTTTTAAGATAAATATTGTACAAAAAAATTGTTTCTCAAAATTCCTTAATTTTTTTATTTTTCGAAGTTTTTATATATATTTCTTTATAGCACTAAATATCAACTTAAAAGCGAGCCCAGAATTTGAGATATTCCAAAAATAAATTTGCAAAGTCCCGAAATTTTTTTTTCCTTTGGCAGAACTTCGTTATATGATAAAAAAAAAGTTCTGACCAAAATTCATGCACATCAAAAATGGCCTAATCTAACCTTTGATCGATTTGACATGGGTCGACCCATTTGCAATTTGAAGCCAAATCAGTGAAGCATACGCCTATACTTTTACGATACGATGAACCTTAAATGCTTAAAATCGCAAAACAGTAATCAGCAACAGTTATTCAAACGAGTCAAGTGACCTCGAAAGGCGCGGCAACTGAGCGCTGACATTCATCGGCAAACCCACAATTTTCCGCGCTACTCTTGCACTAGCAACAAAAACCAAGTATGTATGTATATGCAGATGTAAGTGAGCATGTTTGTGTGTAGATGGCACATTTTGCATGAAAGAAAATTGTTGGATATAATTGCCGCGAGAAATAGGGCGAAACCAAGACGAACGACGAGTGCACATACATAAATGTCAATACAAAATGCCTTCAATGTCAAGTTAGGCAGACTATTGTTTTGCTACAAAGTCACTGCTGCTTTGCTTTATTGCATAGACGTTTATGAATATGTATGTATGCACAAGTTAAAGTGCATTGTTCCACCCTCTTCTGTCATTCTTTTGCTGCACCTGCCAGCGAGAAACTTAAGGCTGGTTTTCACTATGGCATATTTTGACGCTGTGCATGTACACGACTAAAGATCTATCCTGATCGAAATCAATCGATATAGCGCTTTTTAATCACCTTTGACAATGTGTTTTCACTTATTTGACGACAAATGCCATTGAATTTGACATAGTGAAAACAAGCCTTTATGCAATTATTGTGAGGCGAAAGAAAACAAAGCACCTTCAAGTAGGATAA
The DNA here is from genome assembly GCF_001687245.7 of Rhagoletis zephyria. Lineage (NCBI taxonomy): Eukaryota > Metazoa > Arthropoda > Insecta > Diptera > Tephritidae > Rhagoletis > Rhagoletis zephyria. Next base: position 2,273 of record NW_016179611.1, on the reverse strand, counting down.
AACAGTTAATGGATGAAACTTTAAACGCGCTCAAAAGTTAGACCATGAATTGTTATTGTAATTGTATTTAATGAATGGCTAAGGGCTTTAACCCTGATGCAAACATATTAGTGCGATTCATGAAACGTTGCAAAGTTGTTGCAAATGTAAAATCTCTTTCTTCAGCGTGAAACGCTTTGAAACTCAGTAAAAACCGGGCATACTTTTTTGATCATTTTAAAGCAGTACATAACAAATGTACGCCTTCAATTTTACTCATATCGAGCCCTAACCGCAAAAAGTTCTAAGCGAAAATGTTTTTCCAATTTCATTCTTAATGCAGAAATGCATCTGGCTGCTCTAGGAACACTTCTGCATCAAAACGAAAGTAAAAAAAAAAAATCGCTTACATCTTTTTGGTGGTTAGGTCTCGATATGTTCAACCTAAAATAAAAATAATGTTTACTCGATTAAAATCTTTTCCAAATTTTAGATTTATGTACAGTTTTTAATGACCATAAAATCATGTCCAATTTTTAAATTACCCAAGCTTCGACAAGTTTTCAGATAACCACAAATGTATGCTAAATTGTTCATTATATGTGTACATACCACTGTTTAATGTGCAAAAAATTACTGTATAGTTTTGAAATTATCGAACAAATTTTAACAATTTTTAAATGAGGATGAAATTATGTCCAGTTTAAGGTTTAGCAAAAATATAAGCCATGTTTTTATGGCCATAAATTTATGCCGAGTTTTTTAATCGCGACAAGTGTATGACCAGCCTTGAATTACCAAAAGTTTGAGATCAGCTTATATATAGCTACAGAGTTATGCCTAACTGTAGTATTTTCAATTATCAAAAAATTTTCTCGAATTTTCAATGGCCAAACATTCGTGCTCAGTTTTAAATTCAAGCACAGTTTTTATATCAAAAACCAATTTTGCCCAATTTTTTTATTACCAAAAAATTATATTCAATTTTTCAATACTCAAAAATGTATGCCCACTTTTTAAATCAATAGCAAATTTTATACAACTTTTAAATAGCCAAAAAACTATATCCTACTTTTAAGATACTTAAATATACTATGTCCAATTTTTACATGGCAAGAAATTATGTCCAATTTTTTAATAGGGAATCAAATAAAAGAAGAAGAAGACATATTTGTGATTTACCTTAACAGATTACCAAAAATGTATGACCAATTTTCAGTGACCAAAAAAATGTATACAAAAAAAAAGGATGGTCAGTTTTTAAACTAGTAAAAAAATAATACCCAAGACCGTATTGTAGGATGAAAAATTGGCATTGTTTTCACCAGCATTTACATACTATCGTCCAATAACTGTGGCCATTGGTTTAGGCCAAGCGTATCCGACTTCATTCCCGAATACCTGCCCCCGAATACCTGCCTATCATCGGAAATAAAGGTCATCCGTTCCTTGCCCTAACCCATTTTATTTTATTGCCGACACGACCAAAATCTACTACAAAAGCTATCGCAACGAGCACCAACAGCTGCAAGCCCCCGCAGAAAATCTCCCATACAAATAGACCCGCCCTAACATACATACATGCATATAAATAGATACTCATGTAACTGTGTGCATATGCTCTTTCGATTGTGAAAAGCGAGTAAATTGCACGACAGCTGTTAGTTGTCTCACAAATGCGTTTTTCCTTTCAAGTTGCAGTTGAACAGCAATACATCTGCGTATATGGTTATGAAATCAAANTAGTTAGTCCTTGAAATTGTCTTGCCTCTATTCAATTGTTTATTTTGTTTTTTTTTTTACTTTTTTGTTTCTTTTTTCGTGCTTTTGTTAGTTACACTTGCTTAGTGAAATTTAAACCGCAATTTTACATCTGCCTTCAACGTTCACTGCATGGAAAATTAATATTCTTCTGCTTGCAATGACATCTGATCTTTCCGTTTCGTGTTTTGTGTGTTTCAAATTATTTCTCTTTTTATTCTATTGCACTTCTTCGTTGTCCGGCTTGTCCTCATTGCTTATCTGCTGTCCATTTATTACGCTCGACTATCAAAGACTGTCGGACTTTGTTGATAATCTATTAATTTTCCCTAAGCTGATATTTATGGTAATTGTTTCGTGATTAGTGTCAGGAATACATTTTGTGTAATTTTACTATAGTAGTTAGTTGTTTGAATGTATGTAAGTGTCATATTTTACTTTTACAAAAGTGACAGCCAGTTTAATGTTTGGCATGCAATGTTCTTGGAATTGCAAAAATGGGTAAGTACATATGTATGTACATATTACCAGCG
>NW_016179610.1:0-7193 GCF_001687245.7 Rhagoletis zephyria | reverse complement strand
TTTCTTCTTTGTTGTTTCGAATTTAATTGATTTTTTCTTATGCGCTTATTTATGCATTTGTTATGGCCACTTTGCATTTTGTTAGGTCAATTTTCTTTCTATTTTTGTTTTGTCTTTTCAAATATAAATTCTACCTTTCTACTATCTACCACTTACCACCTAATATGCCGTGTATACTATAATCCTTGCGTCCGTCTTCACTGGTACGATCATTACCTCGTAAAAGCCGACTGATGGACGATGTGGATGGTGGATCGGTGAAGCCCTCCTAGAATGGTAAAGGGAAAGTATTAGCTACTTAGCTACAATGTTTGTATTTAAATATGTAAGCTATTTTCTTGTTAAAACTAGTACGTATGCTAATATAGATATTAAAATAAGTAGGTTTTTTTTTTATATTTATGTCAAGCATTCCATAGCACATAAGAAAAAATAGCAAAAGGAGAAAATTTTTTGTCTAGAAATTACAGCTTTCTGATTTTTACATTTGCCTTTCACTTCAGTGCACTGCAGTCAAGTAAGTTTGTCGTATTGGGTCATATGAAAAGTCCCAGCAGTCAGCAAATTTTTGTTTGAAGTTATTCCTGTTCAAATAGATAGTATATATATGTATGTACTAGGGCGGGTCAAATTTTTTGCATCAAAGTCACATCGCAATTATGGTTATTTGGGTCATTTCAAGCATTTTTACTCAAGAAACCATAGGTCTAAAATGAATTTCGAGCCACCGATTTTTTCTATCAAGTTTTTTTTCAAAAAGTGGCGCACCTGTTGAAACAGCTGTATTGAAAACTAGCCAAAATTTTTATCTGGGGGTTTTTGGGGTCAAGGAATCCATTTCTGGCATTAATTTTTTCTTTGGAGGGCCGCCAGAGGGCGCTTCCGTACTTTTTTTGGATTTTAACGCCTTTTTTTCGAAAATTCAATTCCCAGAGAAGACTGGGATGCAGAACTGCCAGTAGTAGAGGAGGGTATATCCAACTACACTGATGGTTCAACGGAGTCCACTCGAAGGACCTGCCGATCAACCGGTTCGATAGCGAACCACTGCAATGTCTTCCAAGCGGAGATCTACACTATAGAGAGGATGGATAGTCTTTTATCTAGTGGCAGAGTTCCGGAAGACAAAACCACTATTTTTTTCCGACAGTCAGGCAGCACTGAATAGGATAGCAATAGGATCTAAAACAGGGAAATCGGGGAATTGTATGGAAATGTCCCACCACGCTGGCGTCAATGAGCCGTATCAATGTCACTCTATGCTGGGTCCCTGAACAAAGTAAAATTGAGGAGAATTAGTCAGATGGCCAGATGCGGATCAGCGATGCCAATAGAAGAAGCGGATATCTCCATAATCCACCGTTTAGCGACCACGTTAGGAAAATTGATGAATTGAAATACTCAAACCCAATAGATATGCAATAAAAGTCCTTACCGGCGTTATCACAGGACACTGTGCTATATCACCATTGCTTCAATATGATATGGATGAAGACGAGTCAATTGACCATTTTCTGTGTCGATTTGCAGGTCTACAGACGACTCAAGCACTTGGGTTCACGCTTCTTAAACAGTCTGGGCGAGGTAGCGGAGGTGGAACTGTTGGCTTCCTCTGCCTCAGGAACAGTAATTGGTTCAGTACAATAATGACTTGAAGCTACTCTTTCGATTATAGATGCGTGTCTCCTACTGACCCTAACTTAAAGAGGGCACTCAGAGTGGACAATTCTGTCTCCAAGTGAAATTACAGAATATTCCGCATACGCCGTGCTAGCCTAACCTAACCTTGGTTCGTTGTTTTTTTCCAGAAAAAGCTGGGATAAATCCATGAAAAAGTATACCAAAATTATGAGAAATTCGAGATGAGTCGATTCAGTCATGTCCGCCTGTCTGTCTGTCTGTCTGCTCGTCCATTTGTCTATCCATGCGAACGAAATTTGGTAAGTGGGTGGCTTTTTATAATGTATTTATTATTTATCGGAACCGGCAATATCGGACGACTACAACATATAGCTCCCATATAACAGATTGTTCAAATATAAAATTTTGCGTTGTACCTCCTTCAAAAGAGCAGCTAGGAACATGACATTTCTCACTATCTTCGCTTGTTATCCACAGTGAAAATGAAAAAGATCGGACGACTATAACCCATAGCTCCCATACAACCGATTATTTACGTTTAAACCGATTCATTTATTCAGATAAAACCGCGCAATTTCCCATACAAATGATTGTTCAGATATAAGTTTCTGGGATAAAATAATTTTTTTCCCTTATTTTCTTATCATAAATGAGAAGTTCACAGTTTAAATAAAAATTATCATGGAAAATTTGTATTTAGCCATCATTATTTAGCATACATTTATTTTAAATTTCCTTTCATCAATAAATTTGAATCAGAAGGCTTTAAACTTTTCACAAAAAAAAAGGAATAAAGAATCGAGCAGGCCTTCGTTAGTTTTGGCAAATAAGTGTAAGTGAGACAAAGAATTGCAGAATAGATGTGTGCGGGCATAAAAGTAGAAAACAAAAAAAGATATTTCAGTACCTATTAAATTTTTGTAAATTTTTTAAGTACACCAACACTCAAATACCACGTAGTAGCAGGCTAGACTAACTTAAAATCCAGCAGACGATTGTCAATTTAACACTTGAAAACTAAATTTGCTGAGTCTAAGTAGTTAGCAGGAGATGCCAATACTTCTCTTTTAGGTATGACTACATTGTATGTTTGTAAATATTTGCATAAACTGTGAAATGCTATTTGCCATGCTAATCATTTTTTCGAAAACCAGAACAGAAAAAACGACTATCAGCAAAGCAAGTCAAACTCTTTGTAGTTAAATAAAAAATATACATACATATGGATGCACATACCTATTGCATTTCACTAAATACATACATATACTCGTATACGTTTAACTAGGAAAATGACTAACAACACTTCTAATTTAACTAATTTTGCTTGGCTTGGAAGCATTTCAGAATATTAAAAGTTTTTATGACGAAAAAAACTATAGGCATTTACTTAGTAATAAAAATATTAAATATCAATGACAGACACACATACATATGTACTTAAAGATTCAGGTTTTCTGCCTTCTTTACTTTCCAGAATTTTAGCTTAGCTTATCCGAAAATTAAAATAGCTAAATTTTCTTAAAATATTATACGTAACGTTTGCTCGTTCATTTACACTATACTACATATATTGTATTTATGTATCTATGTACAGCCGACTTTAAAGTCTATAAATATTGATTTTTAACAAACGAGAAATAATATATATGTACATAACTATATCGAGCCATTTTAAATAGCTAGATTAATTTCAATCAGAATTCAACAAGTCTATTATTTATTATGAAATCATTTAGGATTATCTTTACGAAGCAAACAAAAAACTTCAAAGGCACAAAGAGAGAAATTTAAATGAGGCTTATCTAAATTGTATTCAAAATGATTTATTTATGAAGGCGAGCTTGTTTTAATACTAAATACATTTGTATACTAAATCTATAAATGTTTAGATGCATGTACATGTACGTGTGTACATTAGGGTGGTCCAAAACAAGTAAAGTCGGAATTTTAATGCTCTCACTTCTAGGATTGTTCTATAATCGTGAAGTGACTGAGTTGAGGTAAGGTGATTTGATGTGAGTTCAGGTGAGGAGAGTTGGGATGAGTTAAAGCCAGTTGAGGTGGAGTGAGGTGAGTTGAAGTGAGGTGACTGAGTTCAGGTGAGTTAGGGAGAGTTGAGTTGAGGTGATTGGAGTGAGTTGGGTTGAGGTGAGGTGAGTTGAGGTGGGTTAAGGTGAGTTGAGATGGCATGAAGTGAGTGGAGGTGAAGTAAGGTGAGCATAACTTAAAACATACTAAACTTCAGCATTATCTTTACCTTTGAATTTTTTTCTCTATCTTACTCTGTTCTCTCCATCTTCCTCTTCATCTTCATTTTCATGTTCATGTTCTTGTTCATGTTCATGTTTCTGTTCATGTTCATGTTCCCCTTCATCTTCATCTTCATCTTCATCTTCATCTTCATCTTCATCTTCATCTTCATCTTCATCTTCATCTTCATCTNCTTCATCTTCATCTTCATCTTCATCTTCATCTTCATCTTCATCTTCATCTTCATCTTCATCTTCATCTTCATCTTCATCTTCATCTTCATCTTAAACTTCATTTTCATCAAAAAACTTAGTGTGATGTGCATTTGACCGGACCTACCTATGGTTATGTATTTCGACCCGCAGAATCCGAATATGAAGCCAGATTGGTCAACAGATCCCCTAAATTTCGAGAAAACTTCAAAAAAACCGTACAAAAATGGCAAAAATCGGCAATAAAATACGGTTGTTTGAAGTTTTCTCGAAATCTAGGGGGTATGTTGGCCAGATGTAAATCAAAGCTTCACACCTTATATAATGCTCACAAAACTGCAAAACATTTCCATCAAAATTTTCAACTTTTTATTCAGAATTTCTTTTGAGTATGCAGTTTTGTAGCCCATTCAATTTTAGTCCAATGAAGTAGAGGTTTCAACCTGCTATAGAATCGCGTTGATTTTTGAGATTTTTTTTTAGACTGCTTTTGCGATTTTTTATATTTTTTATGAATTCTGTTTAAAAATTTGAAAATTTTTATGGAAATTTTTTGAATTTTTGTGAACTTAATACAAAGTGTGAAACTGTGATTTATAAGGTCTATATTATAGAGTGAACTATATTTTCAAAAATAATTAATGCAACATATTTTTTTATTAAAATAATTATGAATAGTATTTTGGAACAAGGTGTACACTTTCATTTGTCGCCTAGAGTAACTTTATCTTTGTAAGCCCCTTATCGGTTTCTACCAAACTCGGCTCAATTATTTCAGTAAGTCTGATTGAGCATATTATCGAAAATGTTTGAAATCGGGAAAAATTCACTTTCTTATCACGTAGTTTATTGAAAGCTGAAAACTCGATATTGAATACGTACGCCGGGTATATGTTTAAATAGCGGCATCATTTGCTATCCAAAGTATTGGCGAAGAACAAATTACGATAACTACGAGTATGTGTGGGTAAATTCCCAAAGGCATTGGAAAAAATTTACAGCAAGTTTCACATGGCGAATAGCAGGAAATCAGAAAAATAATCGGCATTAATTGCAGGTAAAATTGATTTGAACACTTAGTGGCCATTTTACTAGCATCTTATAAGACAATGCAATATTTACTTAAGAATTTTTGAGCTTTTAAAAGTTTTTTTTTTATTTTGTATCTAATACTAGCCAATGCCCGCTTACTTCGCGGCGCCTAATAAGAGCTTTTGCGTTAGCCAATGCAAAAGAGCGTTTAAAAACAAAATTAGTTTGTAAAGTCAAAGTTTTTGATTTAAGTTGAAACCACTAAGGCGCAGTATCCTCCTCACACATAGGCAAATAGTAGTAACGCTGTGATACCATATGGAATACCAATCCCTTTTGGTGTCATGAGCTTTACTGATGGTCTTATTTTCACCAGTGAGATCTCTGCCAATCATGCGTAATCTTTTTGTATGATCTTACGTATGCCAATAAAAGTTCTTATAGGAAACTCAAGAGCACAGAAGTGCATTTTCTTTATAGGAAGGCCAAGAATCCTCGCTGTCTCATAGGATGCAAAGTTTTCCGGTACATTGCTAAATGAGTAGTGTGATCTCTTAAGTATCTTTCAAATGAAGCAGTTGATATACCTACGGTGATCTTTCCTTGTTAATTCACCACTTTTACAATTCGTGGTAAAATTTATGAACTGATTTCAGGGTAGATGCTAGACCGCATGATCGTGCATGAGGGCGTCAGAAAAACTTAACCCCATGCTTCATTTAAACATCTGAAAACTAAATTCGTATAACTTAAACATAGGTCCAAAGCAGACCAACCACACGGGGTTTCTATACATTTCGGCTGCAGCGCCTTCCATTGGGCTTATTTTCTGCAAAACCATTGCTTACCATAAAATGAATACGTGTTATGAATTTCTACCTTAACTTCAGCGGCACTAATCGGGTAAATTTTTATCAAAAGAATTTTCCATCATACAGGTACATAGCTCACATTTAAAATTTGAACGAAATCGGTTAATAAATACGATTTTTATAAATAACTCTACTCCAGCACCACCTAGCGAGTTTTATAGTAGCATGTAATTGGACCATATATATATGTAAGATAACCTCCGACAATCTGACGGAACTCTATTCGGTGTTTTTTGAGTTTATTCCGAACAACGAAAACGGCTATCATTTTATGCAAATAGGTATGTAGATAGGACAGTTTATAGCGAAAGTCGTAAAAGCAAAGCTCCATTCTTGGTGAAAAACTTAAAAAAATTCTTCAAGATTTTCACAAAAATTTTATCTTTCTGAAAATTAAAGACAAAGTTACAATAGTTCAATGGGATTTATAAATCTAGGAGAAAATGGTTCCCAATCGAGTGATACTTGCGCGTTTACGCAAATGTATATCGATCCAGCCTTGCCAATAATTATCACTTTTCGCCATAACTACGGTATTGATAACATATATAGCTGTGTAGAATTTCAGGACGTTAGCGTAAGCAGTTCCAGACATAAGCTATATGAGAAGTTCAGTTTGCATGGAAGGAAGAAGCCACGCCCCCTTTCCCAATGCATTTGCAATATATGCATTAGTGCTAAGTTTCAGTTCCTCAGCGTAATTGGTTTTAATGATATATTGGTTTTTACGTTTTAGTCTGTATAAGAATTTTAGGATTATCCCGAGCTAAATACCGAGTAAATTTTTGGTCAGAATATTTATTTTCAACGTGTTGCCAAATATGAACCAAGTCGATGCAGCCGGTTTTAGTGAAATGCATTGTAAAGAGAACTGTATGAAATTTTAAAACGTGACGTCTCAGATTTCTTAATTTTTTTTTGGCAGCAACAACGAAAAGTTTAAATTTTTTAGCGAAAACCCTTCCACACAGAAATAAAAAAAAATTAAGTTTGTGGTTATATCAAGGCGAACTTTTGAGAACGGTGCGTTGCTAACTCTAAATATAAACAACGACGCACTGGAAAAAGTTAATACGTTCAAATACCTAGGAATAATGATCGACGATAAACTAAAACAAAAAAAAAAAATGGATTCTATATTTTCAATTAGAGCTCTAGCAAAACTGCATTTAATTCCATACATTAG
>NW_016179609.1:3449-7199 GCF_001687245.7 Rhagoletis zephyria | reverse complement strand
GAAGTCTAAGTGACAGTCCACTTTAAAGTGACTACCTGTGCTTGTGTCTTTCTTTTTATGCGTCTTTTTATGCTGCAAACTTTTCTTCCATTTTGTTTATTTAAAATATTTAAATATTTGTCAAAAAAAGTCATTTATCATTTTTATAGTTTTAAACTTGAACAACTTTAACAGCTTTAAAATATTACCAAAAAAACGTTTGAAAAATGTATAAACGTGCAAAACCAGAAACACAATACTGCTACTTTTGTTGATTATTGACGGCAAGTTGCCCGTTAAAAATTTTAAAACAATACAAAACATATGATGACCAGATGAGGAGTAGCTGTTGAACAAAAACAGCTTTAATTAAAGGCAAATACAAGTAAACAAAGCCATTATCAGCACAACCAGCTGCACCTACCTCCCACAGCCAGCTCCTATCCACCTTGGCGTAGCTTCCAAAGGTGTAGGTCACCTTCTTGTTTGTGCACAGTATCTCGTAGTAAGCCGTCATCTTAAGTCTGCCCTTTAGCTGGTGGTGCCCTTTTCCAGAAGGAAGTGTCATCTGCGCTCTGTACAGCTGCCCAGTGACAGTGTACAGTGCTCGGCTGACGGGCGGCAGGAAGGTGAAAATGGCAAAGGTAGTGGCGTGAAGGAGCAGGCAGAAGCACAGAATGACCCGCACAATAGGCTCCAGCCGGAAGAAGTACAGCAGGCAGAGGCAGTAAACACTGCTGGAAAGCAGCGGAAGGCACACCCAGAAGAGGAGCGTCGAGACGACTTCCGAGTTAAAGGTCATCAGATCGGTCAAAGCTAGTGAATGTTGTCGGAAAAAATACGACCAAATGAGAATAATTTGAGTGGGTGTAGAGCGGCGGCTTTTTATTTGCCCAAAAAGCCAAAAAACAAGCCGTTTCAGATCGCGCAGGTGAAGGTACAGCGTCAGTGATAACTGTATTAATCCACTGAGAGCGAAGAAAATTAAGGTGTAGGCGTATCGGACGGCTGTCAGCAAAATCAGTCCGTCCACCAAGAGAAGGTAGGGCGAGGCCCATTTGAAAGCACACACCCGGTGGACAATATGTACTTTGTAGAGAATAATATTATTGTAGAGTATAATTAAGGTCACTGCAAGGGAGAGGATACTGTTGATGAAAAGAGCCTCGAGAATTAGCCCAGTGGCGGCCACCCGAGTTCGGGCGCTTGGAGACAGTTGTCGGTAGTGCTGCAGTGGGCGGGTAAACTGTAGCACCTGTTTACCCTTCAAACGCTGCACCCACTGGTTGGCACATTTGCACAACGATAAAAGGGAATTCCGGGTAAAAAGTACACTGAAGAAAAATGTGCTCGACAGTTGCACTGGTGCTGATGAGAAAAAAGTGGAGTTCAACAAACACATCGATACTTTTTACTTTTTTTTTGGTTTAAAAAACACCTCAACAACAACTTACTAACCTCTACTGTAGAGGAGAATGTCCCTCAACATGATGGCCACCTTCTGGTTGGGCCGCAGCACCAGCAGGTAGTCGAGGTAGAAGAGGAAGACGGCGTAGGGCACCGAACAGACGCCCACCATGTGGTGGGTGGTGATGGAGTCGGCGACGGCCATCAGCGGGTCGTACCGAGTGTACCGACGGTAGAAGGCGCTGTACAGTGTCGTTCGCACTGCGTACTGAAGTAGGATTAAGTAAAATAGAACGCGAAACGGATGAAGTTTGTTTCCCAGTGGGCGGTGCACATTGGCGGCGTACTTCACCGTCTGAAGATGAGGGGGTGTGTGGAGGAAGAAAAAGCTCACCAGGGACTTGACAAACAGCCACATGTTTTTGCTTGCAGTTGGATTTAAAACCTGATTTAGTTTAGTTTGCAGACTGTCTACTGTTAAAAGGCAAATCGTTTGAGTTTTAAACTTTGAAATAAATTATATACAGTGCGTTTAGATTTTCCGTATTTTTGTCTGGATAAACAAATAGACTAATTTGGTTTCTATAGAAATTTTTACCAGCTATTAATTATCAAAAACCTTAATTTTATTTTTTTATTTCAGTAAATTTTAATAATAAATAATGAAAACAGTTACTAAATCATAAAAATAAATTCAGCAAAAGTTGAGTTTTTAAATATTTAAAGTAGCGGCCACCAGGCCGCTGGTGACGTGGCTTTGCTCACGCGAAGTTCGAAACCTCTGTAAATGCTTTATAAGCTGCTCCCTCTACCATTAAAAGTCAGTCTGGACTACGTCATGCTTCAAATCTCTCCGCGCGCCGCGTTACCAACCGCTTCTATAAAAATATTTAAAATTAAAAAGTGATCTAGAAAAGTAGTTTTAACATTTCAACTTCAGACTATATTTAACTAGAAAAATATTCAAATGTATGCAGCAATTATTTGCCAAAACAATTTTGCAAAAAATTGTAAAAAAGCTTACTGTTTTGAGTAGTGGCTCTGCTTGTGATTGCACTTTCAAATATAACCGCACTATTAAAATCATCTGTAATAATAATAAACTGACCCTAATTAATAAGCCTTATTGATGTTTTTGAAATTGATCACTTTATTATCAAACTGATAGGCATTTTAAAATATACTGTTACAACCGGCTATAGCAACTAACAGTCATTTTTCAAGTGAGCAAAAAGCAACAGTTTAAAAAACTATCAAAAATATATAAAAATGGCATTAAAATTGAAAAGCACTTTCGACAGGTCGTTTAGAAAAACCACCTAAAAAATGAAACAGTTCCTAGTTTTTATAGCTGTTTGCTTGACATTGTCAGCTGCAGCTTTGGCTGAAGGTGAAAAACACTTTATCAATAAACTAAAAAAAGTTTAATTTTTTTTTCAACTCATTATCTTTAGAAGTTTGCCAAACTACAGCCTGCAAAGCACTGAGCGAAGACCTGCTGCACCACTCTCTAAACGAGTCAGTCGCACCGGTAAAACAACCAAAAGTTTTAAGTAACAAAAAACATTTCCGAACGTAAAACACTTTTTTTTCAATCTTCTTTCAGTGCGACGACTTTTTCGACTACGTCTGCGGCAGGTGGCCGGCGGCACATCCGCTACCAAATGGCACCGATTCCCTGGACTACTTTGCCCTAGGGCGAAGCCAAGTGTCACGGGAGGTGGACGAGGCTCTGCTCAAGGCGGCGGCGGCGCAGCAGCACTCCAGCAGCAGCAGTGAGGCCGTCCAGCTGGTGGGGCACTTCTACGCGGACTGCCTCGATTGGGCGACCATTGAGCGACGGGGTGTGACGCCCCTTCTGGACACTATTCACCGAGTTATTGGCGAGTGGCCGTTGTTGCAGAGAAAACCAAAGAGCAAAACTGAAAACGCTACTTTTGTTTCTTCTTCTCCTCCTCCTCCTCCTCCTTCTCCTGCTACCTGGCAAGACCTCTAAGTGAACACCTTCACCCTCACCGGCCTCAGTCCGGTGTTTGACCTGGTCAGCGACTACGTCTACCCGCAAAGAAAGCCGATCATCAATGTAAGCCGAAATGGAAACCAGTTCCGGATTCCTTTTAACTTCTACTACTAAGTTTAGCACTTTTTTCCTTTGTTTACTCTTTTCACCACCTTTAGATTAAATACGGCCTCGTCACTAACGGCCCCTTCTACGAGGACAATGCTGACTTTGACCTGGAGCTGAACAGCTACCGCCGCCTCCTCCACAACCTGACCACCACCTTCCTGGCCGTGCCTGACAACGCCCGCCTGAAGGCGGACATAGAGGCGGTGCTGGCGCTGGAGCGGAAGCTCTACCAGGCC
>NW_016179609.1:0-3439 GCF_001687245.7 Rhagoletis zephyria | reverse complement strand
CCAGGCCTACCAGTCCGCCCTGCAGGCCTCTCCGCATCAGCACCACAACCTGGACGGCACCTTTGCCGATCTGTCGATTGCCCTGAAGGGTAGCAGCCGGGTGGTTGCCTTTCACTCGCTGGTGAACCGCATTCTTGCCAAACTCTCTCTCGCTAAAGTGGTCCTTTCTCCGGTGACGCCCACTGAGGCGGTGCACGTTCAGGGGCTGCCCTACCTGGTGGAGGCGGTGGCCATCCTCGAGGCGACGCCCACCTCGGTGCTTCAGAACTGGCTCGGCCTGCTGATGACCGTTCAGCTGGGCGGGCGCTGGTCGACGGTGGCGCTCAGGCGGGCAATCTTCGAGCAGCAAAACGGCGGCCTCTTCGACCCAGCGGCGGAGCGGGCCACCTGCAAACGGCTGCCCCGGCACTGGCCCGCCGTACTGGCGCGCCTCTACATTGACACGCACTTCTCGGCAGCGAAGAAAGCGGAGGCGGAAGTGCTGGTCAGGTCGCTGAGGATCGCCTTTAGGGATGACCTGCAGCAGCACACCGAGTGGCTGGACGAGAAGTCGAGAAAGGCAGCAGTGGAGAAGCTGGAGGCAATTAGGCAGGTGGTCGGCTACGACGTCCGCCTCATCTCCGATGAGACGATCAGCAGGGAGTACCCGCAGCTCAACAACAGGACCATTCAACGGGGAAAGTTCTTTGAAAGTGCTCTCACTCTGCGCATTGACGATCGGCGGACGAATCTGGCCAGGCTGCACCAGGAGACACTGAAAGGTGACTGGGCACTGGACGACCCTACGGAGTTGAACGCCATCTACTACCTATACTTGAACTCTATCAGTAGGTGGCTGCTGTTTTTTTCAAAGCCTTTTTCAGTCTATTTTTTTATCTCTTTTTTACCTTTTTTTGCAGCCATCCCAGCGGGCATCCTCCAGGCGCCCTTCTTCGACCACCAGCGCCCCTACGCAATGAACTACGGCGCCATCGGCTCGGTAGTGGGCCACGAGCTGACGCACGCCTTCGACCACCGCGGCGCATTGTACTACAAAGATGGGCAGCGAAAAAAGTGGTGGTCAGCTGAAGATTTAGCTAAGTTCAACGAAAAGTCACAGTGCTTTGTAGAGCAGTACGGCGCCCTGCGGGAGCCCCTCTCCCGGAAGGTGCTCAACGGAGCGCAGACCCTGGCGGAGAACATCGCCGACAACGGAGGTATGACAGTAGCGGAATGACAGAGTAGAGAAACAACCACTACTACTCTAATACACACACCTTTTACCAAATAACCATTACAATTATCATCAGGAGTGAAGAAGGCCTTCACTGCCTACCGCGAGCACCAAAAGGCGCTGGGCGGCCGTCGGCCTTCTGAGGTGCTGCCCGGCGCCCTGAAGCTGACCGCCGACCAGCTCTTCTTCACCTCCTACGCCCACAGCTTGTGCGAGAATGTGACGCCGGAGGAGGCACGACGCCGAATCAATAGTGACCCCCACTCGCCGAATCGATTCCGCGTCAACGTCGTCCTGGGCAACATGCCCGCCTTCGCCACTGCTTTCCAGTGTCCGCTGGGCTCAGCAATGAACCCAGTGAAGAAGTGCTCACTCTGGTGAGAACGAGAAGTGTTTTTTTTATAACTTGGATTGTAGTAAAGCCTGAATTGAATTGTTTATTTTAGTAGTAAAACATAACCTTTTTTGCTACGTTTTATACAATAAAGCACACTTTTCACTTTTTTTCTTCCTTTCAACAGATATCTCTCGGCTAATGAACCAAACTGTAGGAGGTCATGAGGAGCTCTCCAAAGAAGAGCACAAACTTAAAAAAAGAGCCAAGAGAGATCAGCCCCAGGCCGCCGTACGTCAGGCCGTACTGATTGCGCACCCAAAGCCGCTGAAGGTGCACCCAGACGAGAATTTGCGCTCTCGGCGAGAGCTTGACTGCACAGCTGCCGCTATGATCAGTTCCACACCACTTCACCAACATCCGCCCACCTCGGTGGAGGTACCTGGAGTAGAAGGCGCAGTAGAGGTGAACGAGGAAGGTGCCGACCACTGCCTCGCAGACGATGCCCCCCATGACGGCTCGCGAGAAGCCAACAGCACCACCACCACTGCTGCTGCCCTCGTTGATGTCCACGCCTGTCTGGTGTCTATTAAAGAGAACCTCCATGGAGAAGATGGCCGCTATTGGAACGTGCAGGACCATGTAGAGGAAGAAGTTGCCACTGTAGAAGACAATGCCCTCGAAGACGAGCTGGTGGAAGAGGCCGGCGTTCTGGCGCAGCAGACCGACCAGCTGCGCCTCTTCCTCCTTCTGTGCCCGCTTTTTTGAAAATTTGTTTTTGTTTTTGCTGTTGCTGCTCATCACCGCTGTTAGAGCTTTTGCCAGGCAGGCGTAGTGCTCCGCAAAGACGAGGAATATCGCCGAGGTGAGCGCCGTCGTGCCGGTTTCACCGCAAAGAGAATGATCCCGTGGGCCAGGCTCAACCAGAACAGGTAGTTGAGAGCGAGGTGGAAGAGAAGTGCGGTGAGAAAAAGAGGAGGAAAAGCCGCCACTCCAACTGGCCATCTTGGCTTTCAACTCCCGAGGTCACGAGGTGCTCAAAGGTGATGAACTCCTGTGTTCGGAGCCAGGTGGCCACTACCATTGGCGTGAAGACCAACAGGCAGAGGTCGATGATCAGGATGAAGACTTGCAGAGTGTTGATGGCTAGCAGGACAAAGCGCTGCATGATGAGGCAGTGCTGCTGGTTGAGGACAGCTTTTGTCTGGTTGTTACCCTCTGCTGCTGTTGTTGTTGTTGATTGGTTGGAGTTTTTTCGATTTTCAGCAGCAGATAAAACCGGAGAGACGGCCTGATTTGACGATTCGACTGGAAGACACTGGAAGACGCTCTTCAAGAAGGAGGTATTCTTTTGATTCACCATAAAGTACATCTGCCAGTTGATGAAGATGGAGTAAAATGATAGAATGGTGAAGATAAAGAATTGAACTGGGTGTCCAGCCCTAGAGCGGCCACCACGTCGCCGAGGAGGACTCGCATGACAAAGTTAGGCGGAAGGAAAAAGTGGAACGCATTGAAGAGGGCAAAGTAGGCGAGCAGGATGCTGTACACCGTGCACAGGCCAATTACATTTTGGCGATCTTTTGACTGGTCAGCTCCGGTTCCGGTTCCGGTCACCTGTTCGACGGTGGCAAAGTAGCGCCGGTAGTAGTCGAGGGGCCTTTTGAGGGGCGTTGCCGTTTGAATGAGCAACCGCAGCGACTGGCGGCAGGTGAAACGAAGCTGACCAGCCAGGCTGCGAGCCAGAGTCCAGACTCTTGGACGCTGATTTTCCATGATAATAATAATAAAAAAATCCTGTATTTAAAATCGGTTAGTTGGAAGCAAAGGACTGGTTTATTTAGTGCTCCTTCCCCTGCTATCAAACCTTGCATTTTTATACTCAAAAAAAC
>NW_016179607.1:0-7194 GCF_001687245.7 Rhagoletis zephyria | reverse complement strand
TCCCGCGAGATGAAAAAAAATAAAAGTCCCACATAATTATTATGAGAAGCGGTAAATAATTTTCGTCTTGAAATAAACTTCCCCAGAGACGAAAAATATAAAAATCCCATATAATTATTGCAAAAAGACGTAAATAATTTCCATCTGAATCGTCCCGAGAGACGAAAAAAAGATATTTATAGTAAATAATTATTATACAAAGACGAAAAAAAATTGCTCTGAAAACAAGGCGACGTTTTTGGTATCAAATATTAGTATAACAAGTATTTTGGGTCTCTGGAAAATACTATTAGCTTCCTCCCAAAATGTCCGTTTTCTAACGATCTCCGACGAACTAGTTTTTCCACACCGTCTTAAACCGGGGTTTCATGGGCGATCTAGGGAAAGAGAGTAGTAGTTTAGCTTAGCAAATTCAGACGCCGAAAAAGGCGGTATGACTTCGGTCTTAAACACAACTACATACATATATCGTCGGCTGAGTCGAAGATCGCCATATCTATATGTATACAAATACATAACCGGTTTCAGACAGTGTAAAAAGACTAGTGTATGGCTGACTTACAAAACGTACCAATACAATATTTGGATACTATTCTACTGAGGAATTTAAACTGTTTTATATGCAGAGTTGGCAAGTACAAGTGTTCACATGTTATTTTGTTTCTTAATGTTCACAATGTTTTTCAAGTAAATATTTTTGTTGTTGTTTTTTATAAAAATATTCTGCCTTATTTTTAAAAAAATTCACCCGAAAATTTGTCATCCGCCCATAGTAAAACCATGGAAATCAAGAGTGAAAAGTGAACCGGTTCGGAGAAAATGAAACTCATGATAATGCTGATTGTTGATGCTTTAACCCAACCCATATAAAACAAAATTTCAAACTTCATTTAAAATTTAGAAAAAATTCAACAAATGTTCATCAAAATTGTATCTGAATTTTTAGAAAATTGTTGAGTATGTACTGCAAGTGCAAGTTTCAAGCAGCAAAAAAAATCGCCTTGATTTAAATTATAATTTTTTTTTTTTACTGACGGATTTTTGTAGTCTAACACCCAGATTCATAAAAAAAATAAACAGAACTTTAACTGTTTTATCGAAAATATTTATGAAAATTTCACTTTATAGAACTCTTTAAATCTATTATACTTTTTTTATGAATAAGATCATAAGCTTTTATATAAACAAGTAACTTTTAAACAAAAAATAAAACCGATTTCAATTCTCATATAAAAATTTAGGAGTACCGTTAAATTTTTCATGATCCAATGATCGGATCTAAACCAAATTATATGGGACCACCTCGGAAACACTACCTTTCCGATAGAAAAAGTATTATAGAAATCGGTTGACGTGGTCCCAAGTTATGCGGTAACATACATAAAAAANACTGACGGATTTTTGTAGTCTAACACCCAAATTCATAAAAAAAATAAACAGGACTTTAACTGTTTTATCGAAAATTTTTATGAAAATGTCACTTTATAGAACTCTTTAAATCTATTATACTTTTTTTATGAATAAGATCATAAGCTTTTATATAAACAAGTAACTTTTAAGCAAAAAACAAAACCGATTTCAATTCCCATATAAAAATTTAGGAGTACCGTTAATTTTTTCATGATCCAATGATCGGATCTAAACCAAATTAGTATGGGACCACCTCGGAAACACTACCTTTCCGATAGTATTATAGAAATCGGTTGACGTGGTAACATACATAAAAAAAAAATATTCCGACGAATGGATAACCTTCTCCTTTTTTTGAAGTCGGTTGAAAAATAGGAAATTAGAAGCAAATTCAAATCAAATCGACTTACTAAAGACATCATCTCACGATAGGTAAAATTCTCTAATTTACGCATCAAACGAATCTAACCTTTATAACGAAGTTTTAACTAAATGTTGCCCTCTTTCAAAAACTAAAAAAAGTCAGTACCCAAATATGAATATATCGGTACAAAATTTTAATGATTGCATAGCGCCAAAGTTTCTAAAAATAAACTTGCAATGCCAGTAAATCTATGCACCAAGCCACAATTGAATAAGAAATCCGTAGGTAGGCAGGCANGCGATAGGTAAAATTCTCTAATTTACGCATCAAACGAATCTAACCTTTATAACGAAGTATTAACTAAATATTGCCCTTTTCTTCAAAAACTAAAAAAAGTCAGTACCCAAATATGAATATATCGGTACAAAATTTTAATGATTGCATAGCGCAAAAGTTTCTAAAAATAAACTCGCAATGCCAGTATATCTATGCACCAAGCCACAATTGAATAAGAAATCCGTAGGTAGGCAGGCACAAATAACGCAGACAATTTGAATTTAGTGCGCTCACTAACTGCCACATTCCCGAACAAGTCAAGCTGCTAAGTCAAAAGGAAGCCAAAAAGGCCGCTAAAAGGCGCGAGTGAGTGCGCGCGTTCACTTTGGTTAAATAAAAAAAAAATAAAAAATTAAAAGCACAAAAGCGCAACAATGCGCTGAGCGTCAGCGCACCAAGTTCGATTTACAAGCGCTTTGGGCAAGTAAAACCAGGATTGAAGAAAAAGTGCCGGCAAGCGTGTCGCAAGCCCGCCGCCGCCGCCGCCGCCGCCAATCACCGCAACCACCATCCAGCAGCTAAGCTAAGCTTGCAGCCAAAAGACACGTAAGGATGTCCAACGGCCGGCCGGTTAATGGNTAAATAAAAAAAATTAAAAGCACAAAAGCGCAGCAATACGTTGAGCGTCAGCGCACCGAGTTCGATTCACAAGCGCTTTGGGCAAGTAAAACCAAGATTGAAGAAAAAGTGCCGGCAAGCGTGTCGCAAGCCCGCCGCCGCCGCCGCCGCCGCCAATCACCGCAACCACCATCCAGCAGCTAAGCTAAGCTTGCAGCCAAAAGACACGTAAGGATGTCCAACGGCCGGCCGGTTAATGGTGGGCAGGCTCGCAAAGCTGAAAAATGCCGGTGCAACAGAGCTACACTTTGGTGGCGGCGGCGGTGGCAGGCAGTTGATTGGGAGCAATCTCGTTTTGAATTGTTGTTCGACGACAACGGCATCACAGAGCATCCGCGCCGTGGCCTGCAACAACACAGCATTGACATTGCATTGCAAGCATAGCAACCAACATAGCAACAATCGACGTGAAGTCGGCAGGCAAAGCGCCTAGCATCGAGCACAAGAAGTGCATTTTTCAGACGCAGCAACGTGCAACAAACAAACAGCGGCAATCGCCTGCATACGTACATAGATAGTATGCCAATACGAGTTTTTTCGCTTTGCAGCAGCTTTGAGGCGCATTTCAATTTAACGTGTTTTTGCCATGCCGCGACGACTTGAACTTGTCGGCTTTTTTCTTTGCTTTTTAGCATTTTAATGTTTTTTTGTTTGATGTTTTTTTTTGTTTGTAGATTTGTGAATTTTTCGTTGTTCGTGCGCTGCTTTCCTTGCGGCAAGACGACCATGGAAGGTACATTTTTGTAGAGGAATAGGTGCAAGTTGAGCAAAAGACGCTGCAAAAAAATTGGCAAAGTGGTATTTCCAGCAATACAAGTTTTTTTTCGTCTACTACATTGCAGCGCGTCGAATGCTGCGTTGGTTGCCGAGTCAGGCCGTTGCTGAGGGTATGATATCCTTTTTTTAAACTTGAACAATGCATATCTTTTGACTTTTTTTTTTTTTTTATTGGCGAACGCTTTCAATTAAGAACGGAAGAAGGTGAAGGGTATTAAATTGTGTGGATGTGTGTGTGTGTGTGTGCATGCGTTTCGCGCGTGTGTGTATGTATGGTATACATGCATATGCAATGGTATGTCTTTCTGTACCTATCTGTACATAAGTATGTATAAGGTGCATAAGAGCGCCGCCGCCGCCAACATAGGGCGTGTATCCTCGCAATGTTCGTATGGAGTTCTTTCGCTAACAAAAAGTCGTTTATGAGTAGATAAAATTGAATTTAGGAAATATCAATACTTGTGAATTTTATTTTTATTTTTTAATTTTTTAGTTCGACTTACGTGCTTTTTGTTTTTTTTTGCCAACTGGAATGATCAGCGTCTATGCTCAACCGCCGGCTTAGCTCCATTTCGCTGCAAAATAATTGGCACTCAACTGTGGTTAGAGTCATTATTTTCATTCGCCAGCAATTTGTATCGTTTTTTCACACAATTTAACGTCCTTTTGCAGTTTGTATAAAATATTAAAAATGTGGTTTTGTTCATTCTCTTCAAAATTTCTTTCCGACCGCACAGTCTGTCTACGCAACGGCAAAACTTCGACATAGCGAAAGGATAAAAAAAAAAAACTAAACGTAACACCGAAAACCGATCCATTTCGCATATATTCAGCTGTTGTTGTTGTTGCTGCTGCTAGGTATCTACACCACAAAATTCCGTTTTTTTGTGTGCTATTCTTTTTTAATCACGCAAGTCTGCAGACAGGAGCAGCCCATGAAAACAGGCACCTCGAGTGCAAAAGCCAAACTACACTAACGCACCCGTGACTTCAAAATCCAGCCAACAGGCCAGAGAGATAAGCAGCAAAATTGTCAGTGCAGCGCAGTGCAGAATAACAAAAAATAAAATAAAAATGTGCTATTGGAAATTTAAGATGATACCGATTCCTTTCGCTACGAGCAAGTGCCAAAGTTAAACTGCAAAACCGCCAACCGCCACAAAACGACAATTGTGTTCCGCATCATCATCTTCGCCAACGTCGACAGTCGGCTAACGCACGAGCAGCAATCCAGCGAGCGTACGATTGAGCCAGCGGCGAGCGAGCGCCGCACGAACGAGTAAGGGACCAACTACCGGTCGATTAGGAAGGAAGTGAATCAAGCCAACCGCCAGCCCGCCAGCCAGGCAAGTCAACAGGCGCAAAGGTGAGATGGGTGTGCGGACAAAAAGGTAGACAAGGTAGTCACGTCACAGCAGCGCAGCAAGAGCAGCATCCATCTCACCACTGGGGTCCATCATTCAGCCGGCAGCGCTGCAAACAAACCGCAGTCGTACCAAATCTCGCACATCACATTAAAACCAACGCGATTGCCCAAAGTCTTCCTTAACACACAGACTTGGCCTTCTATAACCACCGCACCACCGTATGGGTGCTACGGCTGCAGCCTCACGTGAACAAGTACAGCTATTGCACACACTCATATATGTATATTGAGCACACTCTCAGCGTCAACTTGTGCATGCCTGTGCTGCCCGACGACGACGCCGACGACGACGCCGACGACAACGACAATGACTATGACGCTCGTCATCCGATCGGCAGTCATTGCAGGTTACCAGCAGCGTCGTGTTGTGTCGTTTGCGATGCCTACACCTTAGTTAGGTTTGTGCATACATATGTACATGCCAACAACAGGAATAGCTGAAAGTCTCCACCGCTGGTAATCCATTCAATGGCAACAACAACACCACACATCTTCTCCAACCATCCGACTCCTTCAATTTTGCATATTGTTTTTTTTTTCTACATCAGCATCTTAAACATCCACCAATGCCATGTTGTGCGCGCGGTTTACGCTCACGCGCGCTCTTTTGTTGGCTCCCTGCGCTTTTGGCACATTTTTGTTTGGATATTTTTTCGTAGCCTGAAACAGTTGTACGAGTCTCCAACCTGCAACGAAATGACGACGACGACTCCCTTACCACCTGTACTTCAATACATCGTACTATAGCCGAACTATAGCTATCCTCCGCTTCCTTGGCCCTTCACGATTTGTTGGCTGCGCCAACAACATCACTATCGTGTTCATAATTATCGTCACCTTTATTAGCGATTTCATCATTGGCAACAAAATCATCATCATCATCATCATCAGCAACATATTCTTTTCAAAAGGTTTAGCTTCATGAACCTTCGTTTGGTTGCTTGGAGAGCGCTTAAGTTGCCGCCTTCGCAGCAGCTGTGCTGGCTGCAGACAGGCAGAGTCGTTCAGTCGTTCGCTCGGTCAGTCATTCGAGTTGAGAGCGGTTAATGCAGTCAACCTTTGTTAATAAGTTATGTACGTCATTTGGAGAATCGTAAAGGCGAAAAAAGCATCAAGGGGTTAGCAAAAGACTCTGAGTAAGAGTGAAAACAAAAACTATTTGTCTTGGTACCATTTGTTGTTACAATAACTCTTAATCACCCAGCAAACAGTAAAGCGCTAGCGAATAATTTTGCTAAAGCGTTGAAATAAAGGAAATAAATGCTGGCATATAAAACAACAAAAATAATATTTTGAGCTATTTTGGAAAACTGCAAAATTAAAATTAAATCATTTTGGCCATTGAGCTTCCGACAGAGTAGTATTTAGTCCTCCGGTGAAAAAGCTCCAGCAGCAACTTGCGGGTGAGTAACGAGCGATTCTCTCGCAAATCGGAAAATATCCAGCAACAACTTGCAACTGTTAACTGTGGCTTAGCTCTCTCGATTTCCCCCACTTTGCTAATTATTTCGCGAACGCCAAATCCTGATAATGGGCCGTTTGAATATAAAACTAAGCAATTGGTTTTTCTTAAAATTTCAGACCTAAAAATGGCTAAAAATTACGGTTGATTTTCAACGGGGTTTTTTGTCGCATTTGCTTCCATATAATGAATAAAAACAATTTATTTTTTATATGGAAGAAAACCGTAACATCTCCGATAAAAAATCTAAAAAATCAACCCTGAGACCCTTGCTCTTCCTCTCTGCGAACACAACCGCAACTGTCAGTAAAGTAGAGAGCCGCAACAAGGTTCTTCAAATCAAAAGGTCAAGGCAGTTTCAGACTTGTCGGAACTCAAGATAGCAACGGGATGCGTTCTGATACAACCGTTAAGGAGCACCACCACTTCATACTCAGCAGGCCCTATGTGATAAGTTGCTACCGTTGGGACAAGCCATCAACGACATTCACCGAGACACAATCACCACAAACTCTTTTCCCCCCATCCCAGTCGGAAATTTGGTCACGTATGACTTTTAGGACGTATATATATATATATATATATACGTATATATGTATTCATAAAAAAAAACTTTGGTTTTACTTAAGCGCTCCGTTTTGTAGATGCTAATTAATAAGAAATCGGACGTATGATAGCAAACATCCCGAACACTTGTTTGCGCTCTCAGGCTGAACTTAAAACATTCTTCTTTGTATTACCCTGGCATGTATAAACGGATGCATGACTTTCCTAGCACATCGCCGTTACAAAAAAAAAAGA
>NW_016179606.1:0-7194 GCF_001687245.7 Rhagoletis zephyria | reverse complement strand
AAAAGTAATGAAATGCGCGCAATTACCATATAAATAAATTTACAAAACTTTCCTGTGAAAGACGGAGATAGTTGGTTTTGTCGCCATTGTCGCGACAATTTTGTCAGAGTGACAATTGTCAGCATAATTGTCGACAATATTCCATATTATCACTCATGATTCAATAATTAAAGGTTTGCTCATTAGTGACATTAGAGTTTTGACACTCCCTTAGCTCCCTTACAAAAGCTTTGCACACACACATAGTGCCTTGCTAAGGGAGCCGATTTTGTAAAGAGGGAGCGAGAAAACAGTTTTTTGAGCAAACCCTTTATTATTGAATCACGATTATCACTGTCGTTTTCCAAAAAATTTCACAGTTGCCTAAAAACGTATATGAAACAGCAAAAATGTTGCNACCCCTGGTATACAACAAACACCATATAAATTAAGATTTCAAACTTTGAACAAAAATTACAAAAATCCCGCTTATTTTCACCAAAATTTCAAACTTTTTAATCAGAATTTTGGTATGCAGTTTTGTAGACCATTTAATTCTAGTATAATGAAGTGGAACTTTCTAGCTGCTATAAAATCCAGTTAATTTTTCTAAATTTTTTTGCTGGCAGTGTCATCAACAGTGTGACCGTTTTGATCCAAGTGGATCAAAACTGATACATTTTCGATGAATTTTGGAGAGATACTTTTTTCAATTTTGATACTTTTCCAAATACAAATGAAAAAAATCTGTAAATTTGTATGCATTACAAAACATGTCGTGCACCTGTGGCAACGTACATCCAAAAGTTCATTGTCGTTCTCTGAACGAACCTTTCGTGTATTGTGATTCATGGTCCATGTCGAAAAACGTCAAAATGTGAACAAACGAACAGTATCATAGCGCTGCATTTTTTTATTTTCGCTTTGTTCAATAACAGAAACTAGGGCTTGGTACTCGGTAATTCGCTGGTCGGTAAGGCCCTGTTTCCACAGGAAAACACCAATGTCGTGATAACCATGTCACAAAATATATTTCCAATGGCTACCGCCTTATTCCTTGACATCTATTGCAGGCAATTTGATAGTTTGACAGCCATATTTTCACTTGATAGAAAGCGTGCTGGTGGTTATATCGATTAAATATTAATATTAAATCAAAATAAGAATCTGTTCCCTATTGGATTATTTATGACAACGTTTTAGGAAGTTATTCAGTAAGTTTGTTTAAGATTTAAATGTTTTTTACCACCGAAATTGAGAGAATGTTGTCTGGCGGCGTCATGCGGCAAATGCTTATACATATCTAGACATCAAAGTGCCCAAGCACAACAGTTGGTAGGCAATAAAAATTGCAAGGTGTAACTGCAACTGAAATTGCGCAAATCTCACTCGGGAAATAATTTCAACTTGCTCGTGCAATAAATGATAAATTGTTTTGGAAAATGGTTTTTCATAAAAATTATTGGTTTTATTCCATATTGATGCTTTGATACTTAAATGAAAAAAAGTGATACATATTGATACATTTTAAGTCTCTTTTCTGCTAGAATTTTTCACAAAAAAAGAAAATTGTCGAACATACATTTGTATGGAAAAAGCCTGAAACACCTTCAACCAAAAAAATTTCATTCTTGTGATCTGTCTGCAAATGCTTTTTAAGTTTGCTATTGTCTGTCGCTTCACTTGAACATACGAAAAGAAATTCCAAAGAATCGGCGAAAAAAGGCCGATGCCGATGCTCAATTTGGGCCGATGCTAGCCGATGCCGATGCCGCTGCCGATTAATCGGTCGGACTCTACCGATGAGTTTGTCGTTCCAAAATCCCTGAGATATGATCAAGTTTTCCCTACTAAACTAGAATACACTTATTTCATAAAATCATTTTAGCTTTGATATAATTCCAACTTATAGCATGCGAATGGATAATTTTACCAAAAACTCAACAGGAGGAATGTTTATCTTTTTAAATAATACCTTGGAAAGAAATAAACTGAGTTATTCCCATTTTCATTGCAACTGTGTTACGAAATTTTCGTAAAATTGTATTACAGTTTTTCTGTAGAACTCTTAGGTTTAAACTTTTTTTATTGTGTGAGGCCATTTGGTGGACGGAACAATTTGCAGTTTAAGTTTTCTCAGTAAAAAAATTGATTTTTGGATATCTTTTCAACGTTGACCAGCTAACGATTAACAAAATATTTTGATGGATGGCATAAAATAGATAAAATTTTATGATTTGAATGGTAACACCTTATATATTTAGTGGGTCCCCTTAAAGCAGAAATCGCTGATGGTCTCATAAGTGCCAACGTAACGACTGGTCAGTTCCATTAAAACAAAAGAAAACTTCTCGTAAAAGGCCTATTTCTGATGTCCAGTACGATAAAATCGGGCATTGGCCTATGCCAATTGAAAAAAAAAGAAAGATGCAAAATGTCGAAAGTGTAATCTTGCGTTATGTTTAACAAAAAACAAAAACTGTTTTTATAAGTTTATTATAAGTCATCTTAATTATGTAAATACCTCTTCAATTTCACAGAAATGTTTGTTTCAATTTATAGCACCAACGTCCCAATGTAGCCATATGGCTACTTACTCCCTCCACCGACATGCAAAATAAAAGAAGTATGCCATAGTGTTTTAAATACTCCTCTCTTGAAAACAAAACTCATTTGAAATTTTATTTACGGTCCCTTCATTATTAGGGAAAGAAATTAAATTGTTTGGTAAGTTGATAACTTTTATTTCATTTTGGTAACTTTTGCAAACAAAAATCTACACCGAAAATAAAATTTCGTAAAAGTGCTACGAAAATCTTTCGTAGTGTTGGTTTTTGTACAATGTACGAAAATTTCGTTCATAATACGAACACATTTTTCACAACGAAACACGATTTTACGAGCCATACGTAAATATAACAAAAGGACTTTCGTAAGGCATTTTTTCAGTACAATTTACGAAATCTTACGTTTATTTTACGAAACACATTCGTAAAGCACTGAAGAAATCTCTGTACGAATAATTTTGTATATTGTAGGAAGGTATTCGTAATATTCACGTATGGTTTTAAAATTTACGAAATCTACATCTCTGTATTCGTACAATTTAGTTAATACGTTCGTATAAAGTACTAATGGAGAAACATGTTTTTAAAATTCGTACTTCGCCTATGCTGCGCCTTGCGCTGCAATGTGGGACTTGATAAAAAGGCAATTTCATCAGTTACCTATCAACGGCAAGCCTAAGCCAGGAGCACTACTTAATGTAATTAAAAGTAAGTACATGTATGACTTTTCACTGAAACTTGCTTTTCAGACGCCTTATAATTTTCCTTTAATTTATAGTCGTCAAGGAAACAAACATCGATGAAGCTGCGAATCTGTCAAGTGCCTCTACATAAAAATATTATAATGTTTAAGAAAGAAAAACCAGTATTTTTGATATTCTTTCATATTTTATATCTTATTATATTTAGTTTTGTTGAGTCTCATAGTTTAACACTTTGTATCAATATACTTTATTGAATGAAGCCTAAGCAATAAAAAAATATGTAGTATAGAACCTATTCGTATGCATATATATAAAAGACTTAAGTTTTATTATAGGTAAAATAATCAGAAAATTCTTTTTCTTTCGTAGAACGTATGATTACTTTTATTATTAACACTATAAAAAACATGACTAAAATTATAGCACAACACTTCCATTATATTTTAATCAATAATGTTAAGCGTTTTTGCAAAACGTTTTGATAAACAAAAACGCTTAAAGTTAACGATAAAAACAAAATAAAAGTGTTGTGTTATAATTCGTAATATGTTTTTTACAGTGTGGAGAATGAAAGCAAAATCGCACATTCTACGAAACAAGAGCAGATTTTTTTCGTTAAATATACGAATTATTTCTGTGCATTTTACAAAAAATTTCGTAAAAAAATAAAGAAATAGTACGAATTTTTTTTAGTAAATAGTACGAAATTCGTTAGTAAATAACACGAAATTCTTTAGTAAATAGTACTTAATTCTTTAGTAAATAGTACGAATACATTCGTAATATGTACTAAAAATCTGATGCCTCATATTTTCGTAGTATTTACGAAAACGGTTTTGAACAATCAGCGAAAACTGTCGTGGCTCAAAATGACGAAAAATTTCGTAAGATTTACGCAAGTTTTCGTTATATTTACGCAGATTTTATTTTCAGTGTATTTGCATTACTAGAAAGAAATGATTTATGTTTTGCATGTGCGTAATTATAAAAAGTCTTCGAGTTTCAGTAGCAGCACTACCGACACTTCTACAAAACTATCGATTTACTTCGATGAGATTATATTAAAATACTGGAAATATTTGATTTACAATAGCAGCTCTACGGGCTACACTTCAAAAAATCTTTCGAATTTGTGCGATAAAGTTTAAATTCTACCAGCTCGCATTTTAATACTGGAAATATTGCTTGCGACAATAGTACAGTAAAATGGTATACAATTTCGGCCATATGGCGATTTTTGGTAAGGTCCATATATCGTTTTGATTATTGTTGACAATTTAAAAAAAAAATTTGCGGGACTCGGGGGGCTGTGGTATCGCCGCCATATGGGAAAGAAGAGTGTAAAGGTTTTACGCAATTTACATCAATACCGTTCATTGTGTTTTTTTTTGTAAATTATTTTTCAACGTTTTTTGTTTACGGATATTATTGCGTTGCTTCATGAAAACAAAAATTGTTTGATCCTTTGTGCGATATCGTCAACTCGATTCCAGTTTTTCTTCACGTAACAGCAACACAAATGCATAAAACAGTATTTTTACGAGGTCGTTTTGTCAGTATCCTTTGAACGACTGTCGTTTCAAAGTCACGTGATGCACGCCCGTTGGAACTTCCTTAAACTGTACTGTAAAAAGTAAGAAGAAAATAATTTAATTATAGCTGACATGTTTTAGATAATGTTTTATATGCCCAAGAAATTAATACAACAAAAAGATCAATCATCTTATGGGCATATTGCCTGGTCGTACGTACCAGTTGCTATAATAGCTCTGATCCAATACTTTTCGTGTAAGATCCTTTAAAAATGTCAAACAGTAAAATTTTTCTTTGAAGTGAGAGTACAAAGTGAGTAACAACTAAAAAGTACGGGAACAAAAAAGCATTTTTCCTGTAAAAACGTCAAACAGCCGATCGCTTGACACTTTTCATGATTTTACCAGAAGAAAAAGTTCGGGTAAAATCTTGCAACTTCATTCTTTACACAACTCTCCAAAAGTCGCTCTCATTTACCGGATTTTGGAGTACTGGAACGTTTTTCCGGTAACTTCCTGCAAGTTCGTGTAAGAACCTGTAAGTTCATGGAGTACTGGATCAGAGCTAATGTGATGGAGTTTAAATTATTTAAAAAGAAGGCTAATATTTTTTGTCGAGTGTTGGTAGTTATCTCGAAAATATCTTTCGGTTTAATAACAACAAATTTAAATATTCGAATGGCTTTTGCCTATAACTTACAATTCTTTTTTCTCAACTTACTGACATTGTAAGAGAGTTTTGCATACAAGACATCGAGTTAGATACTCTTTTTAGCGAATTCTTAGTCTTTCATAGTTTTGCGTAGTTAAAAAAATTATTTGAGCCATGAGGAAATATAGATGAAGTCCTTAAAATGTGGTACTTCTTCACAGTTTGAAAAAATATTTAATTTAGTTTTTTTTTTTTAATACCACTCACCACGAAGCAAATGAGAGGATCTTAAGTATAAAGTTTGTTTGTGGCACAAAGAGAGAAACCGGCTTCTAATTAAAACTTTTGAATGTGAACTTCAAATTAAATGTAATTTTAAAATGAAATGTATAGAATTCTTTGACTATTTAAATACTGAAAATGTGAAAGATCTCATTATTGCTATTCAAAAATGTCATAAATATAAAATAATTTATCGACAACCCTATTTCAATGCTTTGACAAAAAATCTATTTGTCAATTTTATGAATGAATGTAATTTGCATGATTTATTCTTTAAATCCATTTTTCTTAAATTTGTTAAATTTGTGCAATTAATTATTTTCTAATATACATATGTATTTACACAGTTATATCTAAGCATTTATGTACATGAATACATATATATATATACAGTGAAACCCGCTTAAGTACCCCCCCGATTAAGTACCTAACCCGCTTAAATAACCAACATCTTTGTGCACCGTGAATTTTTTTATATAATCTGAAGAAAATCCCTCTCTTAAGTACATCCCCGCTTATTTGCCTAACCCGCCCAAGTACCTAAATTTTTCGTGCCCCATTTACCATTTTTCTTATAATTTTCCCCTTTTAAGTGCTCTTTTAAGATTCCTTAAATTATTCACATATTCTGAAATAAAGTAGCAGCGCTACACACCTTCGGAAAAAANTGAAAGATCTCATTATTGCTATTCAAAAATGTCATAAATATAAAATAATTTATCGACAACCCTATTTCAATGCTTTGACAAAAAATCTATTTGTCAATTTTATGAATGAATGTAATTTGCATGATTTATTCTTTAAATCCATTTTTCTTAAATTTGTTAAATTTGTGCAATTAATTATTTTCTAATATACATATGTATTTACACAGTTATATCTAAGCATTTATGTACATGAATACATATATATATATACAGTGAAACCCGCTTAAGTACCCCCCCGATTAAGTACCTAACCCGCTTAAATAACCAACATCTTTGTGCACCGTGAATTTTTTTATATAATCTGAAGAAAATCCCTCTCTTAAGTACATCCCCGCTTATTTGCCTAACCCGCCCAAGTACCTAAATTTTTCGTGCCCCATTTACCATTTTTCTTATAATTTTCCCCTTTTAAGTGCTCTTTTAAGATTCCTTAAATTATTCACATATTCTGAAATAAAGTAGCAGCGCTACACACCTTCGGAAAAAAAATCAACGGTAATGTTTAGCCAGTTGAAACTTGCACATTATTACATTAACATTGAACGGGCAATAAAACGGTTTGAAATTTTAATGATTTTTTTTTAATTGTTCTACAAATTCTTAAGCTTGGGTTTGTATGGTATTTGTTAGGGAATGAACTGTATTTTAATACATACTGTTTGTATGTACTATATGTATGTATATACAAAATGACTTTTTAAAGAATTTAATTCTTGTGAAAATTACATATTTTTATACCCGAGCGCACTTGTGCACAAGGGTATTATAACT
>NW_016179605.1:0-7195 GCF_001687245.7 Rhagoletis zephyria | reverse complement strand
GATATACAGAAATTTGGATTATTAATGCATTTTAGACAAGTAGCGTTGATGGAATGAGTGAGTTTATAGCTCAGAGTGATACCAAGGTATTTGCATTCGATCACAATCTCAATGGGCTCATTACCAAAGTTCCAGCTATACCAAGAAGCAACTCTGTTACCCCTCCTAAATATCAAAATTTTGGATTTTGCTATATTGACTTTAAGACCCCACTTTATGCTGTAATCATAACGAATAGACACGATTTATTTTTATAGGGAAGAAAACCATAACATCTTCAACAAAAAAAAATTCTAAAAATATCAGCAGTAATTTTTAGCTATTTGAAACTTGTAGTTTATGCTACTAAAATTCAATGGGCTGCAAAACTGCGTACTCAGAATATTTTTAGGAAATTTAATAAAAAAAAGCTCGACACATTTACGAAAGTATGTTGATTTTTTTCTAACATTGCACAAAGTTTGAAACTTGGATTTACTCGGGGTTTGTCAAAGAATGAATTATTATATTAAAAAAAAAATTAAATTAAAATTAATTAAATAAAAAAAAAAACAATATTTTGAAACTTGTCGAAATGTTGTGCGGCTATAATTTTTTCAACCACTGTACATGCTTAATTAAACATTTATAGTAAATATTTATTTGGGCAAAATTAAGTTTTAATCAACTGTTAAATATCGCACATAGTTGATTGTGTCACTAGTTATGGCGGATGGTTGAGAGCTGCATGTACAAATGTATATATATACGTGTGTTCATAATACAAACCTTTAAGTACATAAGTACTTAAGTACTTAAATTAAGCGTTTATAATTGCAATTTTGATTGGATTTGCAAAACGAATTAAATTGTTTGTCGATTGTTGTTGTTTTTTATGTGGGACTTTTTCTATAAGTGTTAAATTGGGTTAATATACATACATATATGTTTATATAAAAAGTATGTATGTATGTATATAAATAAACAAATATGTAATTGATTATATTTAGTGGATAGGATTTTGTGCATTCTGTTTTTTCTTGCTTTTATTTTATCATACATATATGTTTTGTAGATTATATACATATATGTACATACGTTTATATTTACGTATATACACAAAAAAATGCTGTGGAATTGATTTATTTTCTAGTTGCTTTGTAAGAGTTCCTTACATAAATATGTGCTCCATGAAAAGAGCTGTGAGAAAAATTCGTTACAATTTGACAACTTTACATTGCTATTTATAAACAACATAAAATACAACTCAAACAAAAAAAAAACAATGCCGAGAGTTTAACGAGTTTTTAACTAAAACGAGACTAAAACTTTTGCGGGGATTCAAAGAGAATTGAAAACAGACAAATTTAGTTTTAGGTTCGTTTATTAAATAGGAGCTGGTCTACATACTTAAATATACCTATGCCGGAGTAATCCATTAGTAACGCCAAAGAGAGTACAACGATTTTTCTTCGGAAGTTTTGCTGGCCTTGCCTCATTTCCCGCTTCACTATGCCTTTGCCTTTTTTGCAATATTTTTTTTTTTTTTTTTGTATAATTTTCATTTTTATTTTATTTTATTTTTTGAATTCACAGTAAACTAACGGCAATTAAATCATGTTGTTGTCGTCGATGCATTTACTTGCTTCATTTTCGCATTTGCTGTTGCTGTTGTTGCTTTCGCTTTAATTGTGTGTCGTATTGTTGCCAGTGTTGCCGCCTTACGCCCCAAGTGCTTTTGTAGTTGCACTGGAAGTGTTTGTTTTTGTGTTGCTCGTCTTTTTTCGCACTTAACTCTGTTTGGTCGTTGCTGCAGCTGCTGCCATTGCCGCTGTTGCTGTTGTTGTCGCTGCATATTTATCCTCTCTATTAATTGTGAATTCGTCGTTTCATTTCGCGTCCGATGTTTTGTTTGTTCGGCGGCGACTGTCCAATCGTGGCAAATAGTATTTTTTGCAATTGTTGTTGTTGCTGCTGTTACTCTCATTACTGTCACATTTGAAGTTGCCTCATCAGCACTTGGTCCACTTACTCGTTGGCCTTTGGCTGCAACAACTATAGCCCTTTCTTGCTGTCCTTCCATTGTCGTTCCTTTTGTTTGCATTTTTATTGCCGTTGGCGTCATTGTTTTTCGCCAAACAAACAATTTCTGGCATAATTGTTGGAGGTATTGCTGAGCATACCAAGCCGCCAGCACCAGTGTTGTCCAACGCATCATCAATGACAGGCAGTGACAGTTGTGCTGTTGTGCAGCTCCATTGGAATTCAAGGATGAGACAGCACCTGCAATGAGAGCATAACAAGTGGAAGTTGAGCAGATATGCATGTATGTATGTACATATGTATGTATGTATGTATGTATGTGAGCAAGTGCAAAGTGATTGCATGCAGTAAACAAAGATGAGTGCAATTTAATTGGTATTTCAGTGAAGAATACAACAAAAGAGCTTCATATTTAATAGGGATATACACGCAAAGGACTTGTCAGACAACGCTAGAGACAAGAGACACTTGTGAGAATCTGCAAAAAGAACATAACTTCCCATTTATTAAAAATATTTTATTTTTATTTATTTTTTTTTTTGCGGGAAATCATATTTCTAATTAAGTACATATAAAACTATATCTATGCTAAGGATAATTATTATTATATTGTTCGGAGGATAAATCTAAGTATCTACTGTGCCCCCTTCACGGATTTATGGTGTGTATATTAACCCGGTATCCGAGAAAAACTTTACTACGGAACCTAAATCTAAAGATTTCACTTCGCTCTCGGTTATTAAATGTTCACCCAGATGTCTTTGGCTCCCCTTTTCCTAAGCCACGAAAGGGCTCTCGGGTGATGAAAGGTGTCTATGCTCCTTTCTTCGCAGAGAACCCAAACACGATTGCTCAGACCAAGAGTATTGCCGAGGCACTCCGTAATCAGTTTAGAGTTACCTGATGAGTCTGGGGGCCTTGATAGCCGCTGGGCTGTCAGTCAAGACCGCGATGTTCTCATTCTGGTAGTTTTATCTGATGAAGCGGCTCCTGAAGTTTTCGATGGAAACATTTTGCGGAAGGCCTTTGCGCGCTGGAGATGGCGAATACCACAGACAAAGGAACGATGCGCTATATGAGTTTTACAACGATATAGACATAGTGAGGCGGATTGAAGCACGGCGACTGGGTTGGAGTACGAATGAACCGAAACAATCCTGCTATGAAAGTATACAACGCGGGTCGTCAGTCATACTGATAACAGAGAAAGCTCTGCTATGAAAATACCAGATGGAGAAGAACTTGGCTTCACTGCGAGTTTTCAATTGGAAAATAAGAGAAACGACTGGCGTGCTTTGTTGATTAAAGCGCCATTTAATAAAAAGAAAAATAATAATGAAGGTAACACATTTTATTTTTTTAAGACTAAAATACATAAAATCGCCTAAAAAAATCAAAACTAGCGCGTTTTTTCGCTTTTAGTACTAAAACTTTAAATTCTTAGTCATTCGAAAATCATATCTTGCAAAGTAAGAACTTTCTAATATCACTTTTGGAAAAGCCGTGACGCAATTCTTTTCACTATATCTTTTTTGGTTTGAAAATATAAAAATTAATTAATTTTATTTTCAGTCTTTAAGATTTGCATGAAATTTAATAAAAATATTCACCTCACACTCCCACACATACAAACACATGCACCTACATATATACATACATAAATATCTATACGAGTACAAAAAATAAATGCTCGCTTGTATCTGCTTAAATATTTATGCACATTCCTAAGGTACTAAAAAGCTTTAAATAGTTTAGATGTGTGAGCAACTGTGCATTAATTTTATTCACTTAAAATATTTCAGCGATGCAGATTCTCCAGGATGTGTGCTGTGGGTTGTTATGAAGCACCTATGCATACAAAAATGCATATGTGCTCATACGTACATACATATGTATAAGGGTATGTATGTAGATATATCCATATATTCGCTTGAAAATGTTTTCAGCGCACCTGTTCTACATATTTTGTCTCGCTATTCGGCTGCCTTGCTCTAACCCCCTTCTCTAGGTATGTTAATACTGTTGTTCACATGGCTGCCGACTTCTTGAATACGAAAAATGTATCCTTAATAATTTTAACTGCTTCCTCTATGAAAAATCTATTCATTATTTATGAGTACGAGAGCTGGTTTTGTAAGTATGTATGGATTTATGAACATACAACATTTTCGCGAACTTGCTTTTCTTTTTTCTTTTAATATCTCATTCAAATGCTAAATATGTATGTCGGGATTCCGTTTTCATTCCATGTAAAAATAGTAGTATCTAAAATTAAAATATCCTACCACCTTGGCGATGTTTCGAGTATTCATTTTCTGCGCGAGTGTGTACCGACCTACATACATATGTATGTATGCATGTGTTCATGTATGTACATTAGGGTGGTCCCTAAATGTAGGAAGCTAATTTTTACATCAGATTTCCTAAGCCTCAACCCCTACATTTTGGTCCCGATTGTAGATGGTTAAGGCGTGTCGTACAGGGGGCAAAGTTCAGATTCCTCTATGGAGACTAAAAAAATTGAAATTATTATTTTTTTCATTTAATACCCAAAATCGATACTATCATAGCCGAAGATATCAACTATAAATTTTCGTCCCGATTGGAGTCGCTTTAGTAGCATCCATTTTGGTTATTATATGAAAAAAATATTTTTAATTTTTTGAGTCTCCAAAGAGGCATCTGGCCTTTGACCCCTTTGCGATACGCCTTAACCGACCCCAATTGGGGCCAAAAATTATATGTGATATCTTCGACTATGGTATTACCAATTGGGGGGATGAGACTGAAAAAAATTGTTCATTTGATTTTTAAGGACCACCCTAATGTACATATACATATGTACATGCGCATGCCTATTTACTGTTGCCATATTCTCATAGGCACCTGTTGTCCTTAAACATTTGAAATTCTATCTCTAACTTCATGTATTTTAAACTGCTTATCAAAGTTTCTGTTAGCACAAGTTTGAGAAAATACTAAATTCTGTTAATTTCACTAATTCCGTTCATACAAATTTTAATAAAATTTACCGAAACGTAAACATTTCAAGTATTGTATAAGGAACTAGGCAATCACAAAAGTGTAGGTACACGTTTTATTTTCATATCATTTTCTTAAAATTTACAAAAAACAAAAAAAAAAATAATGTAAACAAATGTTTTGAACTTTGTGCAAAGCTCAGGAATATTAAATAAACGTTTATCAACATTTTCTTATCACATTTTTTAGAAAATTTTTTATTGCGAAGTTTTTTATTTTATTAAATTTTTGCATGTACGGGTATAAAATTTATATTTTGATGTTGCTAGAAAATCTCGTTGATTTATTATACATACTTTTCCTGACGGAGTCGCACATTATCTTCCATACAAAGTATATAAATTAGGGTGCATCACTCTTCATTAAAAAAAAAAAANAAATCGGTAGATACTGTTTTCCCATCGGAATTACAAAATAAGTTGTATTTTAAGACTTCCCCAAAAATATTTCGAAAAAACATTAAGATTTACTTAAGCTAGACTGATTTGAAAATCGAGTTATAAATAAAATTATGCAGTTTTAAAAAATATTTTCTGCCAAAAAAATCACTTCAGATAGATAATTTTAAGCTTAAAGGTCTGCATAAAACGTTTAAAAATTGTATTAACGTAATCAAAGTAATGAGATTTTGAAGGTATTAGCTTAAATCTTAATATTTTATTGATTATTTTGGCGCACGTCTAAAATAAAAAAAAAAAACTGCAACTTTTTTTGGTGAGGCACCCTAATGAACATACATATCGCACACCTAGACCTAAAATGAGCTAACCCAAAAATCAGATCCTGAAACATAACTGCTTGTGGATCGTACAGATTCATCGCTATTAATACAAAAACAGGTATAGCAGTAGTTTTTTATTGAGTGTATATAAGCATGAAGAAAAAAAATATTTGTATTAATTGGAGGTAAATCCGATGACTTGATTTATGTAAATCTTTATATTAGGTTGCATTCTTACCCTTTATATGTGTCATATAGGTGTCTGAACGATCAACCAGATGTTCGTCCTCCAAATCAAAGTAGTCTTCTGAGAAAGAATTAACCGAATTTATGTTGTGCTTGTGGCGCTCCTCCTCGATAGATTTTTCCGTAGATTTCCAATAGACGTCATGAATGTGTGCAGTGCAGCGTATCTGAAAGTAGTAATCAAACGAAATATTGCTTTTAGTGCTGACGAGCTGATAAATAAGAGGGAGGTTGCAAATTTGCTGTGTTAAAAAAAATGAAAATAAATACTCGTACTTTTGTTTGCCTATTTTTGTTTACATACTTGAAGCCTTCTCTAAAGAATCAGTCATTAAAGCACTTTGTTCACTTCCTTTGCTCACAAGCTTTGCCTTAAACTAAACCTAAGAAATTTGTACACTGCGCGCGTTTTACTTAATGACTCCAAACAGTCATTGAAAATGGGCCATCACCAATGCACTTGCGACCCAGCTGTTGCAATGTTTTTGTGCCAATTTTCGTTTGTTGTGCTTGCGTTTTTGTTCGGTTGACTCTTTGGACGGTTAGCGAATATGAATAGCGCACGCAAGCAATAAACCATTTCTACATTATGAGCAGACGGCCACTTAATGTGAGCAAAAGGCAGGCAGAAAAANGGGGGGGATATTCATACATTCATACATATAAATGTACATAAAAACTCTTTCGCTTGTTGCATTTTTTTGCGACGGCCGCAAGACACGCAAGCAAGCGCAAAAGAAACAATTAGGGAGTATCAAGTGGCTTAAATGGCGAGTGTGTGCTCACTCGCCTAAATGTATGTATATGTGGCAACACAGCAGTGTACTTGTGGCCAAAAACCCACATAATTTCAGTGCGGCCAATTAAGGGCAAAGGATGTTTAACTGTTTATATACAAATGTATGTTTTTCCTCCTACAATGAGCAGTTTTGGTACTTTGTTGCTCCTTAAAGTATGCCATTATTGTTGTTGGGCGGTTAAACAGCAACGTGACCTCATAAAAACTGACCGTGACTCCGCGCGCAAGACGGTTTTTCTTACAGGAAGTGTAATCCCACTTTTATATATCGTCGTGTCTATATGTTTGCGTGCGTCATTTTATGCTTGTTTGGCGCGCAACAAATTTTCAGCAGCCACTATCTGCTTGTGAGCATTTCAATTATG
>NW_016179604.1:0-7195 GCF_001687245.7 Rhagoletis zephyria | reverse complement strand
AGCAGCCCTTAACTCTTTGAGCGACAAACATTTATGGGGGTTTTAGGCCCCTTAAGTGGCAAAACAAATTTATATTTGGTTTTTGTTTTAAACAATAAAAATTTATTGAAACTAATCAAAACTTAAAAAAAATATAAAAATTAAAAATTTAAATAAATAAAAACTAAACTAAACAAAACTATATTTAAAAAAAAAAGAATAAAAAATACATAAAAATTAAAATAAAATATAATAAAGTAAACAAATTCAGTGTAAGTTAATATAATTATTTCAATTTAGATATAAATGGCAAACTTCAAAATCTAATTTTATTTGAGAAAAAACATATGTAAATAAAATTTTGTCGCATAAAAATTAAATTAAATTTAAAAAAATCGTTTAAAAAATTAAATTGAAAAATTAAAATAAAAAACCTAAGTGAAAATAAAATAATAAATTTAAAAAATATACAAAAAATTTAAAATTTAAATAAATAAAAACTAAACAAGAATAAATTACAAAAAAGAATAAATAATAAATAAAAATTAAAATAAAGTATAATTAAATAAAGTAAATAAATTCAGTGTAAATTAATATAATTATTTCAATTTAGATATAAATTACAAATATCAAAATCTAGTTTTATGGGAGAAAGAACATAATATAATAAAATTTTGTCGAATAAAAATTAAATGAAATTAAAAAAAAAAAAATCTTTTAAAAAATTAAATTGAAAAATTTGAATAAAAAACCTAAGTGAAAAAAAATATATAAAAAATGTTCCTGCTGAAGGACTCGAACCTCGGAGTTCTGGAATGACACGCTATTGCATTGCATATCGGCCAATGCGACAACTGACAGCATTGAAGTTCACAACTAGTACCTTTCCCTGCAGGGTATATACGTGTAATACACACACACTTACAATAACTATGCAACACCTGCTAAAGTGGAGAAATCGGAATGGATGCGCGCGCGACGTTAAAGCATGAGTGGAGTTGTTTGCTGGTTGAGTCGCCTGAACTTTATTGGATTAGAAGTTAGCAAGGACTACTTGCAATATGCAACTACAACAATATATACGCCTACGGCCCTTTGTAAGTGAGTGCGATTGCGCTTTGCCCACAAGGCCAGTTATTCTCCACTATACGCTGCCCGACTTCTGGCGCTGCTGGACAACTGGAACCTCAGCTCAGTTTTCAACATACGAAAGAAGCAATAACGCATGTGTGAGTACAAATTTTTTATGTATGTACGTCACTGTGTCGCTATGTACTTGCTAAATGACATTTTGGAGGCATCTGCAATTGGACCTTAACAAATATGTTTGCTCCATTCATCGAAGGTGTTGTCTCTTTGCCACTTCTTCTCATACGCAAGCGCACACTATTTATTGTTGTTGCAAGGCTCATTTTTCCGCATTGCTTGGCAAGTCGAGTGTTGTTAGCTTAAAAAATTGTACTTCAAACAAGGTGTGGATGTATTGAAGCTACTCAATATAAAATTGTCATTTAGCACTTGCCACACGTGTGCGTTTTGCTTAAATATACGCACATATGTACATAATCATGTAAGAATGTATATGTGTATGAGCGTGGCTGTACTTTCTTGAGGCATACATGAAAGTAGCATGCAATCGCTCCTTTCGCTGGCCGACCAACACTTTTGCTGCGTCATTGTTGATAATCGAGTCTGCCATGTTGCATTAACATGCTTACATCTCGAACATATATTGCCTCCTTTTATTGCCATTATCAAAGCAATTGTTGTAGTTAGAGAATTAGTAGTTGTTTGTTTCTTGATTGCTTGTTACGGCATTGATGCGTTGCAAATTCCAGTTGACGCACCTGTATGTTTGACTTATATTCTGGAAATTTGAGAAAACTACACGTAGCTGTACCAGTAGGAATTGCGGAACAAAAGACTAACGGAAAAGGACCTCTGGAGTATAATTTTATATTACTGCAGTACTAGCAGTAAGGTTCGTGCTTGGATGATGGAGGTACTTAATATAAACCATCCTGATGATCTGACAAATCCTCGTTGTCCCCTTAGTAAAGTTTTGCTAGCCTCTTAATTTCACCAAGACGTGGTCGCCCAGAAATCACAAAGGGGTTTTACTCGCCTTCTTAATCTTACCACAGGTCACTTTCTCACGCATTTGTCTGAGAGATTAGGATAGGGATCTTCGGCATTATTGGATGCGTATCGTCTTAGAGTGAAGAAAAAATCAGTAAAAGTTTCCAGAATAAAAGAAATAGAACCCCTATTTAATGAGTATCTTATCATACTTTACCGCAACCTTAGAGGAGTGACAGTCCGGTAATCAGCACATGATCTCTAGTCCCAACTCCCTGCACCACTTTTAGGTTCTTGTTGTGATT
This sequence comes from Rhagoletis zephyria, assembly GCF_001687245.7. NCBI lineage: Eukaryota > Metazoa > Arthropoda > Insecta > Diptera > Tephritidae > Rhagoletis > Rhagoletis zephyria. The sequence goes on along the minus strand of NW_016179604.1, from coordinate 4,832 downwards.
TTTGGAGCATGCATGCATGTATGTATATATGATTCCGCTTGAACCTAGAATACGTACGTGGGTCGAATGGATTTGATAGCCCATGCTACCTTGTTTTCTATGGCGATTTCATCGACTGGACCACTTCTTTTATGCCACATCGAACAAAGCGGATATCTGCTATAAAAGTGGAAGGAGCAGGACTCTTAGAAACAAATTTTTCAATAAGGTGGGTTCTAACGCCTTCCAAGATAAGAAAGACTATCTTAATTGGAAATTGATTAAAAAATTACATTTGATCGGAGTTTCTCGTGAGGACCAATGATAGAACTTCGAGTATTTGTTTAGTCTGAAAAGACGGTAAGGAAAAACCGCTAGGCGTCAAGTCGAATTCTCTAAAAAGGTAAGCAATAAAATACGAATCATCTTGGGACACCATTCAAAGTTAACTAACTAGCATTGTCAAATATAGAAATAGAATATGACTTCCCTAAAAAATAACCTGCCGCAGCTATGTTAAGACTTAGTGCTTTTGGTAAGTGGATATTGCAGCAGCTACTGGGTCTATTTAGAGACGAAAAGTGTAAATGAACTACCGCTGACTTTTTGCAATTTTTTTTTTTGTTGAAAGTTCAGCAAATTTTCTCCTTATAAAAACAATCGTTGAACACCCTTCGTATGGAAGAAAATTACTGACATCGTCAAGAAAAATTAATTATATTATACTAAAATTGAATGGGCTACAAAACTGCAGTCTAAGAAATCTAATGAAAAGCTCGAAATTTTTACAGAGTTTTTTGATTTTTCTAAATATTGCACAGAGGTTGAAACTTAGATTTATAAGGTTTTTGTTAAAGAATGAATGGATTTACAGTCTTTCAAAAATTTTTAGTAAACAGTCACACGGAACCTCTCAAGTGCGTCGCGTGTTTGAAGGAATCGCACGTGCTTCTACAGACAAAGGGGGTGGGCATACGGAAGGGTATAAAATTATTGAAAAAAAAATGTACTCAAGCGCGTCAGATATTCACAAGGGATTTTAAGATAGCCCGAATGAAGCTCCCATTCAAAAGACTGCCGATTCAAATGCGACGTACGATCGTGGTGTCTTTTTTAAGATGCAAACAAATTTTTACATACTCGAACGCTTCAGATTTTCATGCAAATGGTTCATCTCAATCAGACGGGTTAAAAAAAAAATTGTTTCGCAGATGTGCAGTCAACCAAACATATACATAAATAAATTATCTAAACCTTCCTTTTCATCAATGGTACTTGTACAGAATGTTAAAAAAACAAATTAAATACCTATAGAAGGTAAAAAAAAAAAACAATAGGTCTACGCGCTAAATTTTATAGACGATTTTTTTACTTCGGCTTGTAGAAAACTGCAGATTATATATTTCCAGTTATCCTCGATTTCCCTGCTCCAAAAAAAAATTTGATTTTTTTTTTCAAATGTGCGACCCTCTCACAAATTCAAATTTTTCGGCATGTAGTTAACCCGTCATATCTTAATCTAATGCGCTCGACTTAATCGGTCTATTCTGATCGGCTGCTCCCTGCGCGGTCCAACATAAAAGGCTTAAATTTAGTAGAGTTACTGTATCTCGTATCATAAGTTATTAAATTCGTCAAATAATTACTTCCAAAATATTTCACAAGCAGTTTTACTATTACCGCAATGCATCAGGCATCCTCCTTGGGTTATCACGCTACATTTATCTAAACATTATAGCCATTAGTGCATTTGGCATAGCACATTAAATGACTTGGCAAATTGCTTAGCTGAGCTAAGTGACAATTCGGCTAAAACTGGCTAAAGCAATGATGTGACAACAAATACGTATATGTAACTATAATGCTGTGTTACATACGGACACCGTTAGACTTGAGAGCATTCGAACATTATAATTATAATTATATACATTTTCGAGCAACTTAAATGCATACGAGTATAAACTATGTATTAGTTTATAAGCATTAAGGCAGCTACTCTCCCTTGTTCAGTTGCAACTTGCAACTGACGTGCTAAGTTGTATGTAAGTAGCACATTAGCAGAGTACGCATGCAACATTTTTAAGTACATCTGGTAGCTATATACTTGCCTCTTACCCCACCCATGTAACATTAATGAACTGTTCCACTTATGTTATGAGAATATAATTGGCAACATTGTTGCTGACATTTATGATGATTATTGCAATGCAAGAAGACAATTGACTAAAAGAGCAGCTGCAGCTCAAGCGGCACCTTTACAAATAGATAATTTGCTTCTCAGCTACTACCTGCATACTGATTTCAACTCGCACTTTATGGAAGACTACTATGGTCAACAGTCATTAATTTCTTATTACAAGATTGCTTGTAGGGCACTGATGGAAAAAATTAATCTGGCTGTGGTGAGAAAACCATACATAGGTTTCTGAATAAGATTGTTGAATGGCGCACTATCGACTCCAGAAAAAAATTGTATCTTTCTTTACGGGAAAACGAAAATTAGAAGGTCACAACCTTACGTGGAAGTGAAGTACCTAGGGGTTACTTAAGTCGAATTGAAGATGAAGCTCAGACCAGCTATGGTACTTTGGATAAACATAGTAGATTTAGGCAGTCCCGGCGCCATGTGTACAAATCTTCTGTTCTAGTATAGTGGCCTAGAATCGTAGTCAAATCCCCAGGTTATATGTGGAAAGAATTACAATTATGCGTGTACAGTGGTCGAAAAATTATAGCCGCACCACATTTCGAAGTGTTTTAATCTATAATTTTTGTCGTTATTTGTTTGTAAACATATAGTTAATTCTTTAACCAAGCACGTGTAAATCCAAGTTTCAAACTTTGCGTAATATTAGAACAAAATTCAACAAACTTTTGTAGAAATTTCGAACTTTTTGCAATTACATTTCCTAGAAAGATTCTGAGTACGCAGTTTTGCAGCCCATTGAATTCTAGTAGAATAAAGTGCAAGTCTTAAATGGCTAAAAATTACCGCTGATTTTTTTTTTAATTTTTAGTGTCTTATTTAACCGGAGTCAATTATAGGGCCTAGCATGTCGGATATAATCACATTAATCAGGAATTCCGTTGACTTGGCTTATGAGAAGCAGTGGGTACAACATTGATACCTCTAAGGCAGGTAGCTGTCGATATGGGACCGAGAGAAAAAAGTCGTTTTATATTACGAAGTCTAATACTTATATACATGCATACATATGTATGTATATAAGAAATTCCAAGTCAACCGGGTTAGTGCTGAGCAAGAAATTTGAAGCAACCAAAAAAAAATCTAGTAAAAGCTCATTTTGAAGTTAGGGACATTCGACATGGCGGCTCCAATAAGGCGTCTAAAAGTTGCGAGAAAAATTGAAAAACACACTAACAAAATTTTTGCTATATTACAAATTTTATACCTGGTTTCCGATATATTTTTAGTAAGCCTTTTTAAACTTAAATACGAATCCGGTGCTAGAATGCATTAGAAAATATTTATCGGAAATTTATATAAAAAAATAAAAATGAAATCAAAATTTACCACATTTTGTTTACGAGTGTTTTTCGGGTCTCTGATTAATGAATTTAATAATTAATTAATAAGGTTTAAAATGTTGAGCAATTGCTTATTTAACCATTTTTTATCATTAACTATTTTTTAAAGGTCCACCAAGAACCCCAAAAAATGTTAGGGGCGACCTATAAAAAAACCTGAATTAAAAAAAAAAATTATAAAATTATTGGAAGTCTTCTGAAGAGAAACACAGTTTTACGATTTTCAAAAATTATATACCATTTTTACGAAAAAGTTTTACTCCCATACAAAATACATGGAAAACTGCTTGTGCCTTGAGGCAGTTCTAAATATTTTTTTTAACAAAATCGTAGGAGGTAGGAGCTTAGTATTTTTAAATTTTTTTCGGATCACCCTAATGTAAACACATATGTACATATGTACATAAATATTATAGTTTTGCTAACTTTATGGCTAACAGCTAATAATAATACTGACAACGAATTTTTTTTTAATACAAATCTGTATGTAGGACTAGGAACGGAAAAAGGAAAATGAAGAAAAAACACTAATCATGCTTGGAATAGTTTTCATTTGCAGTGTCAGGTAATGAATTCGTTTGAAAATCCTATCTGCATACATATTTACATACATATGTAAATACATACTACATATGTAGAATGCATACACGAAAACAAAACAACTGCAGCAACAACTGACGCTTGTCGCGCAAATATTTTCAATCACGCCGCTAGTGACAGCAGCAATATTTTGCTTGCAACACCTATGCACTGACATATGTACGTGCAACACCTTTTACTGACGCTCAACACCAAGTGAGAATGCATTTGTGTTGTTGCTGCTGCGCTATTGTGGACAGTATTGGCCAGTTCGAAACAATTGCGCTGGCCGGTTGAACATTAATTGCTTTTTAAATCGATATCTGCATATGTACATGCAGTGCGCTTTTAAATACCACATACACGCCATACACACACACACACGCTCTAATAAAAATTTCGTGTTGTAGTGTTTTGAATGAAATCAAAAAGAAAAGCTAAATCAATCGTCGAAATAAAATAATAAAAACACTTGACATCAGAGTGCTGAGTAATGAATAGAATTGTATGGGCCGAAAATTAAATCACTTGTCTTGTTATGAATTTCAATTAAGGCAATCGAAATTGTGCAAGTAGAATAAAAGGCTAATTGATGTGTTGGTTGAAAATTTAAAAAAATAACACTGGTCTCTGACAAAACTGTTATAAAGATGCCATTATAATAGTGGCCCTATCCAATTCCTAAAGAGAATTGCTCAGTGATTCCAAAAATCGACAATTTTTTT
>NW_016179603.1:0-7196 GCF_001687245.7 Rhagoletis zephyria | reverse complement strand
TATATGAAAATCCCGCTTATAGGCACTCACTGAATAACTGTATCTACTTATTCCAAATTTTTTTGCAAGAACTGTGTAAGAACAAAAAAATTTGGTAGCAATTGTTGTTTTTCATTTTTTTATTTTTTAGCACTAAATTACAAACCCTTCTACCAAGGTGCATTTTGCTCCGCATAAGACCAAATGTGGTGACAATGAAACTGTGTGGTTTCACTTTTTGGTTGCAGAGAACAGTGAGCTGGCATTTAACTTTTCAAAACTATAACGAAGAGTTCAACAAACATTGTTTAAAAACCAAAAATTTTTGACGAGTTATAGAACAATTATTTTTTCATATCTCTTTTGGTAGCTCTAGTAACATCGTGCAGCTATTTTTCGAAAAATTCTAAACTTGTATGGTGCCTATAAGGCAGAAATACTGTAAATATACCTAAATGTATGCACATATGTATGTGTGTATGCATACATATGTATACATTCATATGACTGAAGAGCAGCTCTTATCAGTGCTTGATTTGTTGTTTTGTGCTTAACTTACAATTACTTGCAACAAAATTGATTAAATTTAACACAGCTGCGTGCTCCAAAACACATGTCATTAATTTACGCCAGATCGACAGTCGCAAGTTGAATTAATCGAAGCGATCAAAGTTTATTAAGCCACGTTCATTCAATGTGAATTGAAACTAATAATAATAAAAATTGCACATTGTAAAACACTTTTGTTTTCTGTAATCTATATTAGTAAATAAAAGAACTGTTATTTTTGAAATTGATATAAGTCCATTTATATCAAGGCACAAAGGAAATGGGGCACCCTGAAATTGTGTAACAAGTACCTAAAAAGTCTAAGTTCCGAACATTAAATACCCGGCGCAAGTATTAAATATAGTTTTTCACCTTTCCGAAAACTGCCGTTACATGGTAAGAAGAGTGGTTTTACCCCTATTTCTAACAATTTCGATGTTATGTTCAGTTATACTTAATGAGATAAACTTATATAGTCAGATGTGGGCGGTATCACGCCCACTTTCCGAAATTCTATAATAATGTTAATTTTTTTTTCAAGATATTGTTGTTAGCATCAGCTTTGAGAAAATTAGCGTCCTTAAATATCGAAATATTGAGGTTTCATGAATTTCTGAAATTTACCGTTGTATGAAAAGTGGGAGTAATTTTAGTCTGATATCAATAATTTTTAACGTGTTCCTTTTATGGGGTTAGCGAAATAATCGTACCAAGCTTGGTGCAAATTGATCGAACCTGGTCATAAGTAGGCGGAGCCACACCCATTTTTCAAAATTTTATCACAGACGTGTTTTTTGCTAAAGAGTTATTATACACATCAATTTTGAATAAATTAGCTTCTGTATTTACTGATTTCGCGAAGATTTCGTATTTCTCTAAATTACCGTCATATGGGATGTGGGCGTGGTTATTGTCCGATTTTAAAAGTTTTCAGCTGTTTGGTATGTTGTACCAAGGTTAACAACCATGCCAAGTTTTGGAGAAATGTGTGGAGCGGTTAGCAAGATATACACATATAATCATAAGTGGGCGTGGCTACGCCCATTTTCAAAAAACTTATAATATTCTTATTATTATTATTCTTATTGTAAATTTGAGTGAATAATCTTCACTGGTTACTAAAATATCGCAGTTTTCGTATTTCTCAAAACTACCGTTATATGGGAAGTGGGCGTGGTTATGGTCCAATTTTCAATACCACCCTACCTTAGGTAAAGGCCAATCCACATACCAAATTTCGTTGAGATATCTAGATTTTTTATCGAGTTATTGTTTACATGGACGGGCGGACGGACGGACAGACAGACACGGCTTATTTGACTTCTCTTTTCATTCTGATCATTTTTGTATACATTTGTCTATATTTATCTCGATTCGTTTTGGCTGTTACAAACAACCGTTATGTGAACAAAGTTATAATACCCTTGTGTACAAGTGCGCTCGGGTATAAAAACCAAAATAATGCATATGAGAAAAACGAAGTAACGCATACATTCGTAGTTTCGGTTGAAACAGAAATAATGTCTAAATGCACAGTTTCCAAATGCGCAATTTCGGTGCCCCAGGCTCTTCGGCTACCCCTTCAACAGGAAGGTTATTATCTTACAAAATATAAATGAAATCGGGCTACTTTCTGGGTACCTGACTGGTCAAAACCGACTTCGATTCCACTTGCACCGGATAGGTGGCACCACAGGGTCGGAATGCCGATACTGCATTGAATAAGATGAAACTGCAGAACATATTCTTTGTTTTATGTCCGGCTTTGACCACACAAATATTGATCTATTTCAAAGCTACAATGGCCGCACCCTTTGTTATACAGAATTCGCCTACAAAGGCCCTTTAGGATATATTAGGCAAGGTATCTTGGGTACACTGGTTTAGGGACTCTCTCTTTAAGAGAAACAATAGATCTTTCAGGTAGCGGCGTCTCTTGTTCTGTTATACTCTAGCTCTTACTAACTAACTAAGTCCATTTTCTCATATACCGAGATATTTAAGGGTTCGCGTCCCAATTAGGTTAAAAATATTGCCAAATGTTAATCAATGCCTGTGATGTTTTTATATCTATAAACCTGTTTGATTCTCATAATGTGCAGCGATAATTTGTAGGTGAGGCAATGACCAGAGGCGTCGCCTGTGTGTATTTTTTCATACATATATGGACCATTCTTACCGTTATATATATTTTTCAACTCTCTTATTCCTTACAGAGATTTTGCAATTAAAATTTGATAAGTTTTAGCAGCTGATACCGGGTAGTAGTTTAATTTTTAAACTTTATAAAGAAAATTGTATAAGATAATATATTCTCTAATTATAAGGTTCAGCAGAGAACTTATAAAATATAGTAAATATAAGTTCTCTGGTTCAGATTCTAGACATTTTTATAAGCCTCTTTTTTAAACTATTTTTTCTTCCATTTCATGTTTAGAGGAAATCTTCTAAAAATTGTAACGTAATGAATAATAACACAGTGCAACACTCAAAAAGTGATGGGAATGAGACCAATTGCATTCATTAAAAGAGGTCAAAGTATGAGTAAATATCAAACCATTTGAAAAAGTTGGTTCCCATTTTCTTTTTATAACAATTTGATGTTATGAATTTAAGGTTCAAAAATAAACAAGTACAAGTTTTTCCAACAGTTAAATGTGGCCAGATATTTTTTAAGTTCGAAATAAAAGTCTTTCCGGATAGTAAACAAACCGCTTATCCAAATTTAACAAATTTGTTACCAAATGAAAGAGGACTCAAGTAGCTTTTAAACAGAAATAACGATCGAAAGCTACCACTTATAATTATATTTTTTTTATAATTTAATACAAAAGAAATGCACATACCTGACCCAAGGTTTGTTCTATGGTAATTAAAAAACATTTTTTATTTAAATATTTTTCAATAGCTGGCTTTCGTCGTTTAAATATTTCAGTTTTAAAGCCAATTTAGCCTTCTTTCTGTTGATACCAAACTTGTTCAATTTGGATAAGCAATTTGTTTATTATTAGGAAACGACTTTTATTTTCGACTTAAAAATATCTGGTCAAGTTTAGCTGTTGAAAAAAAGTAACTGTTATTTACGGTCCTTGAGAACAATGCTTTTTTTTGGTTTCGGTCACAAATTTCATACCTACAAACATTGTATGTATATATATACATATGTATATATATATAATAAACATTTGTTCAATTGAAGACTGAGCCGTGCTAAAAACTCCACCCATCCTCTCCCACTCCCGCTCCGTTAACATGGGAAAATGTATTTTTAAATAATAAGTTCTCATTGGAATCTTATTTCTCCAACTTCAAATTGAGATAAAAAGAAATGGTAACCAACTTTTTCAAATCCTGTGGTGCCTTTTCATTATTTGACCAGCTTAATCACTTGCTATTGTCCCTATGACCGGGAACCCAAATGAGGTTTAGACTGTTCTGCTTAGTCATCTCTTGCAGTGATCGCCGGCTCACATCTTTAATTGCTGCCTGGCTGTCACTAAAGATGAACACCGCTTTACCTTTTAAATCAGTACGAAAATCGTTTATAGCCACCATTATAGCTTAGACCTTAGCCCGGAAGACACTACAGTAGTCCCGTAGTCGAAATGAACGGCTCAGGGCAGGACTTCGGGAGAAGAAACCCCTCCAACTCCGCCGCTCATATTTGAATCATCTGTGAAAATTACTATACTACCGGGTGGAGTATGGTAGTTTTCTGCCCATTCCTCCCTGCTTGGGATTTGCATGACGAAGTTTCTATCCAGAACCAGAGTTTCAACACAACGTTATGTACAGCCCGGAAGAAAGCTACATTTTTTCAGAATGCAGGCTTGGCCCAGAAATCCCGATTACCATTGCCCTGTCTGTCTTAACTGGAGTGCAGCAAGAGTTGCCATCTGCTTACCCACTAGATCTAGTGGCAGAAGATGCAAAAAGACATTTAAAGCATAATTTAGCGTTGTCCGGATTGCTTTGCTAATGCAGATCATATTAATCCTCTGCAACTTGCTGAGTAGATTAAGATTTGAGGCCTTGCTCAAGGCTGGCTACCATACTACAATTCCATAAAGGAGAATTGGTCTAACCACCGCTGTGTAGATCCAGCGGCCTATATTGGAGCTCAACACCCATTGCTTACCAGTGGCCCTCTTGCACGAATATAAGGCCACATACGCCTTCCCATAACGCTGGACTATGTTCTCCTTCCAGCTCAGATTTCTGTCGAGAATGACTCCTAAGAATATTGCTTTATTCGTAAACAAGTTCCACTTTCTCCGAATTCACGCAGAGGCCACTGCGCGTGCACTATCTTGATACTTCACGAAAAGCCCTCTGCATCAATTCGCACAGAGTTTGCGGGAACTTCCCCATATACGCGATGGCTACGTCATCCGCATAAGGAACAACCCTGGCGCTTCCCCATTTCGTCTCTCGCAAGAGAGAGTTCACGGTTAAGTTCCAAAGGAGTGGCGAATCTTGAAGACAACTTCTCACCGACGTTTACCGTGATCACCTTGCACAAGAGCATATCCCTTATAAACTCCACCAGATAATTATCTACCCCTAGTCCCGTCAAGGCCCATATTATGGCCTCTGAACTTATATTGTTAAAAGCTGTCTTAATGTCTAGAAAGGCTACAAGACAATAGTCTTTGTACCTGTAGGATTTTTCAATAAAACTGACCAGGCTATGCAGCGCGGTCTCGTGGACTTGCCCTTCAGATAGGCATGGTGATTGTTAGACAGTAGTCGACTATCGATGGTAGTTACTCTTTTACGTAGTTAGGGATTTAAGCACAACCGAAGTTCGGCTAATGGGTCTGAGATCCTTTGGATTTGTGTGCGAAGCCTTACCGGTTTTAGAAATAAACACCACGGAGACAGATCCCTATGCTATGGGTATGTAGTTTAGCTTAAAACAGGCCCTGAAAATGTTCATTAGCCAATTTACAGAGGTTTCAAGCGTCGCAGCCAGTTGTGCGGGAATAATCTCATCCGGTCCCACCGCTTTATAAGGCTTAAAGCTTTGTATCGCCCAAGCAATTCTCTCCCTTGTGACAGGAACGTTTACTACCCCGCCCGAAGGAAGTTGTGAAAAGCCCCTGTTTGCGAACTCCTTGGGAAATGTGTGTCCAAGAGCAGTTCTACCGTTTCAATTACCGTCGTGGTCAAGGAACCGTCTTGCTTCTGCAAAAACCCGATCGGGTTCGAGAACCTCGACAGTATTTTTCTTAATCTGGCAATATCGGAAGTACCCTCGACACTACTACAGAAATCCCTCCGGGAACACCTCTTGGCCTAACACAAAGCCTTCTTGTACTCACGATAAAACTACTTATATCTTTGCCACTCAGATTCGGATATGGTAACTTACGTTCCAAAGCGTCTTTGTAGATTTCCCAGTCTGTACTCCTTAGGTTCTTTCGAATCTACGGAGCAGTTAGAAAAAAGTCCAGAATCTCTCAATATATCTATGGTCGGAAAAACAGTGTTCGCTAAGAACTCTCCAGCTTTTAACTATATCAAAAAGATTGTCGTAACATAGAGTAAGGTCTATGACCTCCTCACGATTTTTCACAACCAGAGTAGGTTCTGAACCCCTGTTACATATAGTGAGAATAGTTGTTAAAAGGTAGTTAAAAAGAGACTCAACTCGACTATTGATGTTCGAGCTCCCCCACTGTACCGAGGCTGCCCTAGATCTATGGAGGTTGATCTGCAGTACCCTCATTTGAGGTTGCTGCCACCTCCTCCGTCGTCCTCACCATCGCTGAGTAGCAGCTTACAAACTTATACTTAAGAAGGCAACATTTTGCCTTACGAAGTTCCGCCGGTTGGGGAATTTTGGTGGGCATGTATGGTCAAATTGATCTGAAATTTTCTTGCCTATGCCATTTATATTATACATATGTGCCAAGTTACAACTTTGTGGCTGCATTGGTTTAAGTTGTGCCAAAATTTCAATATTTGGGATCAGTGTGCACCGGTAAAAATCATTTTTTATAATGATGTTCAGTTTTATTATTCTAACATATTTCTGTTGACATCATTTTTCTTCTTTCTGCTGCTTACCTTTTATTAGATGAAAGTTTATTTTGGAGGCAGCTCAATAAATCTCTTGGCTGTCAAATTTTCGAGTTATTTTTATTGGATGCCAGACAATGAAAGAGATGGAAGAGTAAGTGGGTAATATATGTATTATGATAATGCATATACAATAGGTTGGTTCAAAAATTCAGCTCTCACACCGTAGGATTTTTCTAAATGGAAAAAAGAATACCCGTATTTCTTTGTTAAATAGTTAATTAAAAAAAAAAAAGTTAAATAAACAACTGGGTGCTGTTATTGGAAGTCTCCTAAAGGGAAATAGAGTTTACCGATCGAACAGTATTGATTTTCAAGAATTTCTACGAAAAAGTATTTTCTCCATCAAAATACATGCATGGAAAACTTTATGGGCTTTGAGGTATACTTTCTATTTAGAAAAATCCAAGGGGTGACAGCTTAACATTTTACACTTGTTTTGGACCATCCTAATATGTATACACCCATCATTTAAGTATGGAAGTGTGTTTGCTTTATGGCTATACTTTTGGTTATTTCTATACATATATACATATATATATATTTGTATGTATGCAGTATCGCATTTTAAATTTCTTTCACTT
>NW_016179600.1:0-7197 GCF_001687245.7 Rhagoletis zephyria | reverse complement strand
TTTAATGTTCGGCTCCGCTCGAACTTAGACTTTCTTACTTGTTTTTTTTAAATTTATGGCTTACTATTATAAAATCACATAACGGTGTTCGCAAGTGGACTAAATACTCAATTCAGAAACATTTTTTTCTTATTCAGAAAGTTACAATTCAAGTTCAGAAAGTTATAATACATGTTCAGAAAATTGTGACGGGTGTGACGAGTACGCAAACCAAATTAGCTACTACTTTCTTGTATCAGAGTTTTTCTGTTAATTATGTCTTCTGATTATGGTGTTAAATAGTTCGTTGTATACTTGAATAAACATTTTCAACATTTACGCCAAAGTTGCTTACGCTTATTGGAAATTTTAGGTTATATGTTCCAAATTCAACTGTGACGGATGTGACAAGTTGAGCATGAATACATAAATACTGAACTACCTTTATTTCTTAAAAATTTGGATTTTACGAACATATAAAAGATTCAGCCACCAAAAGACCGGATATTACTTGATCGAACTCTTCATCTCCACTGTATGTCTGAGTCATTGTAAAGTACCTTATTTCTCAATAGAGCATACAATTTTAATGAGGCTGTTACCTGTCAAACCGTTTGAAATACTGTTTTTGCCCTGACAAGTGAAGTAATAGCTTCTTTTTATCCGTGACAGCATAGCTTAAGTTTTCCCATCGCTCGAGCAATATATCCTTATGATTAGCTTTATCATCAGTGATCACAAACAGATATGTGATTTATTTCAAATTAGCAGATAAGTAACGGTAGCAGTCCCGGGCCGAACTTAATGAAATTGTGACGGGTGTGACATGTGACGGGCGTGACCAACATAATCGTTTTTTTTTTTCGAAAATAAATGTATAGAAATACTTAAAAGAAATTCACACATATTCGCCTGTGTCATAGCGTTACTTTCGTAAGCCTTTTTACACTGTCCAAGATCTGTTTTTTTTTCTCAATAATAACTATTTTATGTATTTTGTGACGGGCGTGACATTAAAATATAATGTCTTTCAATATATAATAAAATGTTTAGTACTTGCCCGAAAAACTTGAATTACTCTCTTACAATGCAAATGAATTGTTCTCTTCATTGACCGTTTAAACAGTGCAAAAAAGACAATAGAATGAGCTATAAGCAGAACATAATCTTTCGAATTTCATATAATGTTAATCTGCCGCCATATACGAGCCGATTAAAACTTATTAACACTTGACACTTGTTAGTCGCAGGGAAATGCTTGGTACAATTTTTATGGTTAAATTACTGAAGGGCCAATTTCAAGTCCGGTTCTTCTGGGTGAAGTTAGCCTTAATTTTCCTTCCCGTGTACCAAAACACTTTTATCCCCCTATTCTTGAAAACTTGTAAAACTAATTTAGAATTACACGAGCCACTTCGTTGCTTATGCCAGAATTCTAACTCTGATTCCAGCACATTTGATATATCTGATACGCTTTTCAGCATTAAGAAATCGATACTGTCCTCTCTCAATAAATGAATTATTAACAGAAATACATAAAATCAACTGACGAATTTAGTTCTGTAGCTGAACAAATTTAGATCTCGACACTTAACGAACTCCAAAAATTGAAAATATTGGTTCCGTACGCCATGCGGACTACGCCCCTCGTGCGGATGGGTGGGAAAGGAGGGTAAAAACCGTTGGAATTATTTTATTAATTTTGACGAGCTTCTTTGGCCTAGTTGATTGGTGAAAGTAAAACAAACGTTTTTCCTCACTGCTTTGGGATTATTATTAAATACACTCGCTTAGATATCCTCGCCCATATGAAAGAAACATGAATGTGTACAAATTAAAATTTTGTGAAACCAAGTTTGAAAGTTTTTATTTACGAGACTTAACTCTACATTTATGCAATTGNAGTTTTTATTTACGAGACTTAACTCTACATTTATGCAATTGAAATTGTAAAATATGTGCTTTCCATGTACGCAAGGTATTCTCGGTTTTTGTATAACATAGAACATCCAAAGGTTGATCAAGTCAACCAAATAACTCAAAACTGATAAATTTGCACATTTGTGCTTCTGGCATGCGGGTGGCGATATGTACTAACCAGTGTATGCAAGTACATACATATTTCTATATGTATATATGTACAGTGAAACCTCTCCCAACGGACACCTCTATTAGACGGACACCTCCCTTGGGCGGACATTTTTCCCTATACCAAGTTTTAAGTATAAATTTCGGAACAAATTACTCTCTCTTAAGCGGACACTCTCTTGGCCGGACGCGGACAGTTATTTTGCATAAAATTGACACAAAAACTCTATTGGGCGGACGCGAACCTCTTATCAACGGACATTAAGATTTCTTTTCATAACAAATCAAACAAAAACCTCCGTTGAGCGGACGCGAACTCCTCATAGGCGGACTACTAAATGGAAAAAGGGGACTTCCCGCACAAAATGTGATTGTTATGCACACATTTAGTTTGGTTTGCGCAGTGGTTTAGGTTCGTTATTTGAATTGTCAGAAACCCTTGGAGACTGATAAAAATATGAAAACTATTGATGAAAAAGGTACTGACACTGAAAAAAATGTAAAATAAAACTTACGTCAATCGACAATTTCCCAGTTTTTTATGTAATGAATCTATGATTTTATGTAGTTTATGGACTAGAATGTAATATTTATTTTTATTTTGTTATTACTGAATACATATGTACTTACGCACATAAATGAAATGTGCACTTTTGAAAAAATACATGCACATTTTTGTTTGAACGATGTAATATCAATATCTTTTATTCAAATAAGAAATAGTGTTAATTCAATTAATTAAAACATTAAAAAGTTCTAAAATAGGCTTCCCCTCCATTAAGCGGACACCTCTCTTGGGCGGACAAAAAATGACTGACGGTGAGTGTCCGCCCAAGGGAGGTTTCACTGTATACATATATGCAAATTTACTAATCCATATTTGCTGCACACGCTTACTAAATGAGCAGCTTAAAGATGGCTTTACTAATTCAGTGCGAAGTTTGCAAATGTTAAGTACATATGCCTGTTCGTGTATGCGGGAATAATGCGATCAGTAAACAGCTAACACCAAGAAATCGCTAAAATAGAATGTGGCTGCCAACACGTAAATTGGGTTGGGCAAACAGCAAGCTTAATAAAAGAAAATAGTGCGAGGAGCTTTAGTTTAAAATATGCGTTGGCAGTTAACCTTGTTTTTATTTTTTTTGTTTCACACCAGCCAAAAGTTGAAGAAAATTACCTCGATAATACATCACAAGTCGATAAAACACAAAATTTGACATGCAACATCTTGAACGCCTCGAAGCGGTAGATAAGCGAGCTGAGCAAACTAATTTTAGAGATACGAAATTGTGGTGCATTGAAACGAGAAGGAAGTTCAGGGTAGGTAATCACTGTGTGGCCGTTGATTTAAGACTTTTCTTTTCAATATTTCACCCTCTTCTTTCATGCTACATACCCAACTGGTGTTTTTTGGCTGACAGCCATCAGCTCTCCCGCTTGTTGGATAGTGGCAGCCACAGCAGCCGGCGTATGTAATTACTTATTTCTGTTCAGTGCAGAAATTGCAAACATGCAAAATTCAACGAATAGATATCAACCTGCTGCTATACTACGGCGGCTATATGGCCGAGGGAATTGCCCAGCTCTTGGTCAGTTCATGTGCTGCGCTTCCCTTCTTCAGTGGCTAGCCGACAGTGGCACTTATGTAAGTGGAAGAAGATGAGTAAATTAAGATAAATTACTACTTTTGCACTGACAGCCGTAGCGTGTCTTCGCGCTTGCTGCCTCAACTGTACACATACATACATACATATGTACGCCCTATGGTTGTTAATTTTTTCGCTTTCTACGATTCCGGGATTTTCGGGATGTCGTTATCACAATCCCGGTATTCCGGGATTAGTCCTGGGATTTACATTTTCAGTACTTTTCATCAACTTAAAGCGAACAAATTGCTTCTATCTCTCCTGCCATAAAATAAATAATAAATACATAAATGGGTTTGAAACCTACATTTTTATTTAAAGTGGCGTTTTTATTTTTTCTCTCTGACGTCACGATTTATTTTAAAGGAATTTGTAATTTCAAAGGTATGATTGATTCCAAAAATTATTTAAAATATTCAATGCAATGTACAATGAAAATATGGGAACCAAATGAAAGAGGAAATTTCTTTGGAATTAAAAAAAATTAAGATTTTTTGGATTCACAATGACGACTAGGTAATTTTTTAAGCCGAAAAATTAGAAGAACGAAATTCGAAGATGCTATCGAGTTTATATAAATCTTTAACAAACAATTTTTTCAAAAACAAATATTGCGAATTTCCAAGGCTAAATTTAAAAGGACATTTTATGTATCAAAAAATTGAACCTGATTCAATTCAACAGAATTTCCTTTTTAATTTGATACCCGTCTTCTACTCTAAGCGTATTTCACTGAGTTATTTATTAAAAAGTACTAACTTTTAAATAAAGAAATACCTAGTCAGTAGTATTGAGTCAATACCGGTTTAAAATATTTTCAAAGAATCCCGGAATATTCGGGACCTAGAAAAGGTCAAAATTCCGGGATTAACTTTCCTAGTACACACACACACACACACAGACACGTGTTGGTGCCAACAAACCTCGTCTAAAGCTATCTCAACGAGATTAGTTGATGAAAAATGTACCAAATTGATTCGCGTTCACGACTAAAACCATTGTACAGAAACACCTTAAATTGCCTTTTTTTGTACGTACTTATGTATGTATATACATCCGTCTCACTATATATATTTTGTGACTGTGCGTAAGTCTTCTCAACGGTGGCATCGTAAAATGTTGCGCCGCCCAATGTGCTGCAAAAGTGATTAAACAGAAAACAATGAAGTGAATTATGTTGACGTTCGCGGAATTGCAGTTGATCAAATTAGTTCGTTTTGGTAAGAGAACTACCGCTAAGAGATACGGTAGTTTTTCTTACATAAAAGAGACTGCGAAAGCTGCCAATAAAGTGGTTGATTTTATTTTTATGTGCAGTTACTTTTCTTTAAACGGCTGCTGCAGGAGTAGGTCGATTTCTAAAGAAATCTAAAAGCAGTTGGAGTAGATTTTTTTAAGCGGTCTATTAGTTAGTAAATGCAATGAATGGTGAAAGGTGTTTTTTCAAGAGAGTAACTAAGCTTTTAGTTCATTACAAATGTGAAGACACTTAACTTCCTCAGGTATTTTACTGTTTTTAAGTAAAGAGTGCAGTGAAATGGGTAACACTCTAAGAAATTAAAGGGAAAAAATCGAGCTAAATGCAATGGCTTTGGAAAAAACGAAGCCTTCTCATCTATAAACATGAAGGCACTTAGTTCTGTGTCACCGCTCAAAAAAGAAAATATCACACCAGCATAAAAAATTTCTATTTGAGCTAGAAATCATGGGGCACACTTGGATAATGAAGAAAATGTTCTTTGTGATACTACGAAAAACGGAACCGATAACGACATATCAAATGCGGCTGATTTCGATGACTGAGAGCTTAGGGCTAGTTAAGAAGTGCGAGCCGAACATTATGGACATTAGTTTGCAGAGAGGAGCTGCCGGGATACCTTTTGGGGGCGCAGTAATCTATCTTTTTATGAACGAAGTCAAAGCCTTTCAGAACTACACAGTGTCCAGCTTTCGAGCCAGTTCACCACCTGATTTCCCTGAGCGTAGTAGCTGTTCGTATTGCAACAATTCTGCCTGCAATATCCACAGGCGCAGTGGGCCACATGACGTTAAACGCCAGTATAGGTGTGGTTCTTAATGCCCCACTAATGCGGATCAGCTCGATCCGTTGTACACGCTCCAAGTGCTTTACAAGTGTAACCTTCTCTAGTGAGTTACACCAGACAAACGAATCGTAAAACAAGCGAGGCTTATCTATGGTTTCATAGAATCAATATTAGTGGAGCCAGAAATTCTTAAGTTCGATTTGACTTCCTAGATATGTGTGTTCGGAAATATTTACACTGGGAAGTACCAATTTTTGATGCCGAAATCACCAGTCAGGAAGTGATCGCACTAATTTGGGAAGAAGTTTGGTCAACATATTATACAAGTTGGTCAAGGGAAAATATTTTCTTTTCACATAGTTTCCGGCGCCGCGGTTGGTATTTGTTTGCAGCAGAATTTAATAAGTTTGAAATCACAAATCTAAAAGCAAGTGAATTTCTGAATTGAAAGTTGTATCAAATCCTAAACCATGGAAATTTATCATTTGTGTGCAGAATCAATTCACAAATCAATTTTATTATTCCTCGACCAAATTAAAGATAAAATTTATGTGTGATTTGATTGATCAACCAAATAATAAAATCCATCTATCATCTACATATCTATCTATTTATGTACTTATTTCTTAAAGGTATTTTTGTCATGGCACATAATGTCTCCCTTATTAAATTTAATGACTGAATGCTCATTTTTAAGAGAGGAAGCCAATGTACATGAGAAAAATTATCTCGTTATTCAAAATTAGTTATTAATTAAATCCGTCCAATCCAGCGCCATATCTTCGATAATAATTTATGAAATCTAATGACTGGAACACCATGTGAAGTTAATTCTAAAATACAGAGCTGCGAAGAGCCTGCCATAGAATGCGGAGACTCGCAACGCGCGCTCGTGGTAGACCTGAGGCGCTGACTAGAGCAGAAGCCAACATTAGCGCTAAGAAAGCACTTGGAGCCGAGATACAGAAGAGTAAACGGAACTGCTGGAAAGCGCTATGTGACGAAGTGGATCGCGATCCCTGGGGTCAGGGATACAAAATAGTGATGAAAAAGTCCCACACATCATCGCAAGCGATGGATGAAGCCCGAGTTAAGAATATAGTGGATGCGATATTTCCCACACACCCACTAAGAGCAGATACAGTGTTCGTCGAGGAGCAAGCCGAGGCACCACTGTTTTCGACAGACGAGATGAAGCTAGCTCTGCGAAGCATGAAAGCCGGCAAGGCTCCAGGCCCAGATGCCATACCAACGGAGGAAATCAGGTTAGCAGCGAAAACGAGCCCTGATCTCCTGCTTAACATGTACAACAGCTGCCTTAGGGCCCGGGTCTTCCCAAGCCAATGGACGAAGGCGAGACTGGTGCTTATACCCAAGGGCAAAGGGGACCCAAACTCTCCTTCATCCTTCCGGCCACTCTGCATGCTAGACACAGC
>NW_016179599.1:0-7197 GCF_001687245.7 Rhagoletis zephyria | reverse complement strand
AAAATAAAACAAAATGAAATGTTCAACAATGCGCAATTTAGCGATGAAAAAGCAGAAATGTAGACATTTGTATATTTATGTACATACATATGTATGTACGAAATGTTATAAAAACCGAAACTATGAATCGGCAAACGACACACAGCCGTGAAGTGTTGTCAGAAATGTAAACATTGCTGATGTAGGGCTGTGGGGAAGGGGGAGATCAGGGAAACCCACGGCAAGGGAAATAGTTCGACGAACTTTTAATAGCGTAGACTAGCAAAGAATTTCACAGAAATTCGTAATTTTATTCTGTTCCCTCGGCTGACCTGCTTCGTCACTACATTCACGGAGTGCTGCACGTAGATTCATATTGAAATGACACGCTTTGCAGTAGTTCATGCAGTCAGCACAGCACGAATGTATATAAAATATTTTAAATAAAGTTTATCTGAAAGAAAAGTCATAGGAAAGCAAAAAAAAAAGAAGTAAGCGTAATTGAATTTGAAAGCAACTTTCCGTTGAGAAAAAAACAAGTCTTTCTCCAAATATATAGGTACTGCATGTAAAGTTGAATAAATGTGAAAGAAATCAAAAAAAAAAAATATCTTTAATAAATCCAGATAACACAAAACTTTAAGTGTGAAGAACAATTGGTTTTATAAAGGTTTCATAAGGCTCTTGATAAAGGGCGCCTATTCTAAAAGGATTTTACAAGGCTCTACTATACATGTGGACATATTTTTATAAGCCTGTTATTTAAAAAAAAAAATTTATCTTTTAAATCTGTAAAACTTGTCTTCATTCAGAGTGATAAAACAATATATTTTTTTTTTGAGCAATTAGTTAGTCAGCAACATGAAAAATTATGATTTTTTTTAAGTTTTCGGTTTTAGAACAATCGAGCGTTCTCTTTTCAAAGTAGGATTCGTCTACATAAAGACCGCACATGCTCTTCAGTGATACCATTTCGGATTCCCGCCGGATACCTATATACATTTTTTTGCATAGACTTATTTCTCTTCCTCTATTCGTATTTCGATTCCTCTTCAAAAAGACCATGAATACTATTTTTCGATATCATTTCAGACTTTAATAGAAAATGAGAGAGGACCTTTTTTCGAATCAACTCGAAAATTTACGATATGTGCGTTTCCTATAGTCAAAGATGAAGTATTCTATTCAAGACTCTTCACTTAGATTTTAGACTAAAATACACAAATTGATGTTATAAGTATCTGTGGTAAAACATCTGGCTCCAACACTAAATTCTTTTGTATACTTAATGAAAAAAATTACTTTGAAAGAAACCATTATAAAATTTTTATAAAACATTTTTAATTTTAGTTAAGTAAAAATGAAAGTGTATAATTATTCGGATCGAATAAGGCTGTCGCATATATGTAATACTTCTATATTGGCAGTAAGCTAACTTCTCAATGTGTAAGCATTCCGAAATCAAAGCGAGACAGTCTAGTATGGTTTTTGTCAATGTATTGTGTACTTGAGTGCCATTTTTGTATATGTGTTGTGTACATGTTTATTTATAAACGTGTGTGTTCCTTTTCTTTCGTACGTGTTTATTGATATATCTGTACTGTAGTGTTTTCGGACGGTACTAGCACTTACTGCCAATATAGGAGTATTACATATATGGGCTGTCGTGGAAAAGTAGGCTCAAGACTTTAAAATCAATATATTGGGGCATACTCTGGTTTTCGTACGAATCGAAGATAATGAAATTTTCCTATAATTTTCTATACAAAAATTTAAATTTTCGATTCGATATATATGTATATTGGGAGGCCCTTAAAATATATATGTACAAACTAAAGACATCCACGAAAATCTCCAAATTTTGAAAAAATTTATATTTTTTTTCAATCGCAAAATTTTGACTTGAAATTTGACAAACTTGATTAAAAACAAAGTTTTGTAAAATTTTTGTTATCTAAGAAAAATACATTTTTTTTTAAACCTATTCGTAGTGTATTTTGTTATCGACTCATGAAAGTGTAAACGCTTGAATTTATAGTTCTGGCATGTCAAGAATTATGATTTCAGTGTTAAAGACAAGGCTTGCTTTGCTCTACCAAACGAGTTTAAGGATAAGGAATTGCAGGCAATAAATATGCGATAACGAGCCAACTTGAACGCAAACAAAATTCAAATGCATTGAAAGTTACAAAACCGGAATTTTTCACATAACCAAATACAAAACAAATTCTTTTATTTAAAGAATCTAAAAACATTTTTAGCAAGAAAATATAAATAATCGCTGCCATCGATCCTTAAATCAAAAATCTAAGAAATTTGAGACCAAGCGAGCGAAACGCTTAAAATAGTTGAAAGCACTTATGTAAATATTATTTGCTAATGCACTACGACTCCTTTTACGAACGAATTAGAAAATTTCCTGGCAATGAGATAAAATGGCTTGAGAGGTCGAAAATACTTAAGTAAATCTCTTCTGGTAAAACCAAAATATTTTTGGTAATAATAAAGAACCGAATTTAGATATGCTCCCCATAGCGGTCGCTGTTTAAAATTCTTTCTTCTAAGCGGACTCGTAAATTCTGTTTCAATTTCCATCCGTTGGTGGTATGTTAGTTGCCAGCAAAACCTCATATACTTTACAAACGCATACATACAAATATTTACTTGACCAATTCCTGCACAGAGCAGAGATTTAACAATCTGAATGCTTGGACCTAAGCTAAATAAGCTGATCTTCCCCGTCATTTGTTACGCAATAAAAACCTGTGCAAATCAAAAGGGGCGAACAAGGATTTAGTTGAGAGGAATGCAGAGCTGAATAGTGGTTGGGCAGTGGTTGCGAAGTTCGACTGAAATGATTCTAAGCTACGCACCTGCAGTTTGCCATTTGCCTTGACTGCTGTGAGGTTTCGCAAGTGTATTTACCAATAGCTATGTATGTACAAATAAACTGATTCAGCTGAGTATTTTGGACGAATTCCCGAAGGATATGGGCTCAGTGGTCGTTGTCAGTTTGCTTGCTATTTTATTCGCATTAACGTGCTCTAAGTATATATCTGCATATATACCTGTGTATGTATGATTACAATCTGAGTGTTGAGAGTAACTTTAGTGTTGGAAATGTTAATAGATTTCACCTACCCACACAGTAGTAGGCAAGGCAATTCATTCAAAATTGCATAACGGCGTTGTGGATAGTAAATGGTGCTAACATACGAATAACTGCGTATAAATGGAACTGTCATTTACGGTTCCTCCTAGCTCCTGTGTATGTATGTATGTGTGATTTGGATTCTTAAAAATCAATTACTTGAGCTGCCAGAAAACTCAGTATTGTAGAGAAATAATTATTGAAATGGATTCGTTATCCTTCGAAATTAAAATTCGACAACAATAAAAATAAAGCGTACAGTAAATGAAATCTCTTTGGCAATAAACAACCTTCACCGGCATAAATAAGCAATAAAATATGCTAAAGCCTAGAACGTAGACCGCAATAATAGGAATGAATTGGCTGAATGGGGAACATTAACTAGTTAGGCAATGGACTGTAGTATTTAATATATATCCGTCTTTTGAAAAACTCTTGTAAAGCACAGCTGTCAATAAAAAAATACTTTCCTAGAAAATTACCTTAAAGAATAAATCATTGCTTCTCCTCTAAGCTGCCCGCTGTTCAAGAGGTTTGTCTCGCTTTTTTCTTAATCCTGCAGCTATAAACAGCGGATAAACGCTTAGCTAATAGCATATGGCCACGTTTATGAAATGAAAGAAAGGGCGATGGAAGAACAGAAAGATAGAAATACAGGTGGATTAGCATGGCCGGGTAGCGCCAGCGCAGAATCAAACAAAGATGTCGGCATTTAAGTTTTTAAGGCACAAAAATTCCCAATTAGTGCTTTAATAGGTATTTACTTATTTTTAATTATCATTACCAAAACCACTATCATAAATATTAGCTTTACCATTACCACTCCCATTGACTTAAAAGATATTGTTTTTACTTTTGTATACAAATTTAGAGTTTACTTATACAGCTCGTAATTGACTTAACTGCATTACTACCAGACTTTCACGCACACAGATTTGCACAAATACCTTTTCATAGAAGCTGCTAATTTTACTCGAAATCTACCAGATTTATAGCGTTAAAATTATGTATTCTAGTTACAGTTGCCAGCATTTGATACTCTCACACAACACATAACCCCAAGAACATACCGCAATTTCACCAAATTTCTTGTTTATTTATTACCACAAAGTGCAATAAAGTGGAATGCAAATTACGCTGTCGCTCTTGTTCTACTTTGCTCGACAATTTTGTCATCCGGTGTTGGCTTTTAACTAGACCAGCTGGTTCATGTTGCATATCTTTTGCTTAATGTTCTACGCCGCACTCCAATTCCACTTTCATCTTCATGTTGCAGCACTTGCTCGCCTGAGGAATGCGTAGATTTACATAAATATGTTGGGGAAAATGTTTCATCATTTTAATAAAATTACTTTGTATGAAAATGTAATTTACTGCTTTCGAGCAAGTATTGCAATTGCGATTCTTGCTCTCCTTTACATTTGACCATTTGTTTATGTCGCTGTCACTGCGGCTTTTATTGCTACTACCAAGCATATATGTACATATGTACATTCACATATGAGCGTACTCGTTCGCAACTGGCAAAGCATTTTAATTAAAATTAATCTTTGATTTATGTAGTCATAAAGCGGCATTATCCCAATGCAAATAAGCGACAAATTGAAACTAAACGAGTTTTCACATTGAACTCGGATGGAAAGGAAAAGTTTTCCCAACAAAGGCATATGTTACGCATACGCAGTGGCATACACTAATCGAAGGTTAATATTTCGAAATATTATTTCATAAATAAGTATGTAGGTGCATATGTGTGCATGAGTGCACGTGTCAACTAATTAATCACTAGAGAGGTTGGAAAGGTGTTAACAAAACCGCTTTTCAATGCACATTCAGTGCCATGAGTAATTATTGCCAGTAAACGAGTAATAAACTTCCTTCTGTTCAGTTGATTGGCATTATGCTGGCCTCGATGCGGCTGCCACGCAGGCAACTAAGTACAATGTGATTTGAGACAATTGAATTGATGAGTAGATGAAGCCAGTTGTCAGCAACATTTAATATGTAATTTTCGCAATCAGCGCAAACAAAGCTACGGAGGTTAATTAGCACAGCAAAATCGCGTCATGAGCAGCTCTTCAAAGTCATCACATTTTTACTGTAAATTATTGTGTATTCAGAGGCCACAAAACGAATTGAGTTAAAGTGATAAAATAAAGTAAAGACTTAATTAATAGCATAATCTACGCCTGCACAATAATGCTTTTGAACACAAGAATGCCTTTTTATTTTGTTGTTTTAAATAAATTTGGTTGTAATTTTTGTTAGTAAAACTATGTTTTATTATTAGCTTATATCATAGCTTTAATATTCTTAAAAAAAATGGGGCAGAACTAAGTGTATTTTGGCTCACAGGTTGTCTTTAAAGTCTCCAACGCCTCTAAGACATATGTTAGGGATTTACGTGAGTACCAAATAGATTAGGCTTCTAGGGTTAAATACCTTCGAAAATAAAAATAAAGTATGTTTCATAAATCGAAAATTTGTTTAAAAATCTCACTTCATAAAGCTCTTAAAATCTATTTTATTTTCTTATGAATGAAGCCATAGGAGTTTTGGGAGGGAGTAACAACACAAAAATTAATATTAATATTAATTATTAATAAATTTTTGTAAAAGTATCTTTAAACATAACACATTCGTATAATGCCTTTTCGACACAATAATTTCTTTGTGAATTTAGAAAAAAGATTTTTGCTTCTTCTCCTGCCTCTTTTCTAGCCAGCTTAGTTTCGCTTAAATTTCAAACGATGTGAAGCTGCCTTACATAAGATTGTTTAAATTTCAAAAACAAACTGAAAAATCTAGTTTTTTATGTTGGTAAATTTTCCAAGAACCTTTACACAAATACTTTTTTAAAACCGTATTAATTTAAGATAGGATCGGAAAAGCGAACTGAAACTGATACAAAATGAAAAAGTGTCATAGTTCAACTTAAATAAATTGAGCATTAAGCTGCTAACAACCATCAGCACCGCTTGTGTCTCACAAGTGCCGTAAAGTTTTTTGAGTCATTTCAAATATTAAATCCAAAAGGCTGCAACCTCCGAAATACACATTCACTTACCTAGCGCCATGGCACCCTCTACCTAAGCAACAAACCAAAGGATGCATATGCACTGAAAAAAAAATTGCAGCAGCAACATCAGTGCAAACAAAGTGCCGCTTTTTTCCTCAGTCTCAAACACGATGACGATTCCAACAAACTAGCGGGGCCTAAATTATTCAGAGACATTGCAGCGCAGAGCAGCCGTCAGCTCCTAATGGTGTTTACATTGCTGATTATAATGCCATGAATGGCGCCGTTAATACATTTACATAGACACACACAAGTGGCAATTGTGCAGCTGCCAGCCAGCAGGATGCCTGTCTTCCACCAACAGCATGCGAGTGCACTACATACCTGCATCTGACTGGTGGCAATGAAAATAGGAATCACGTTTGTGCGAGGATAAGCGAGTTGTGTATGAAAAGCTCTGCAGCGTAAATTATGCAACAACTTACTTACATTCACAATCTCTATCGCCATTCACATCAACGAGTCGTTCGCCCTCCGAATGTGTGGTCAAATGCTGTCTGATGCTACGGTGCTTGGACACAGTGCATTAGCAGCGCGGAAGTATGTAGCAGCAATATGGCAAATCTGTAAGTAAAGTTTAGGGCAGCATGTGGAATGCCATATGCATGCCTTTGTACTTAAGCGTTGTATGCTGAGTCACTTGCAACAACGTTGAATCTGTAAAAGAGTTCAGATTTCTTGGTGTTTTGGGAAAGCATGAAGATGGAAAAGTACTCATTTTACATTCGCAACTTACTCAAAGCACTGTTTCCGTTATGTCTATTCACTTCTATTTATTTTTTTGAAGGAAAGTGTACCGAAACTTTTTAAATTTTATGTAGCAGAATTTAAGAACTTACTTAAAAAATTAAGTATTTGATGAGCACTTAAGTAAAAGAAAAAATGTATATTTTATATTGCTAGACAATGGCTTATGAGAGCGAAAATTTGTACGAACGGTTCAAGGGTTAGGGAATTAATAATAAATATGTGTGTCATTTTTATTCAG
>NW_016179598.1:0-7201 GCF_001687245.7 Rhagoletis zephyria | reverse complement strand
AAACACAAAAAGCGAAGAGTGCGCAAAGCATCGCCAGCTAGTGCTTGCATCCTTCATCCTTCAGCCCGCCAACACCTTTTCACTTACTAAACCCCTTTTCAAAGGCGAAGCGCGCTTCTTGGCTTCAGATTTCGCTTTGGCTTTTTCTTTTCAGCGCTCAACATAGCCGCAATTTGAAAAGAAAAATTTGCGTTCGTCAGTCAGACCGCTGCCTTTGCGCAAAATCCACTGCATCAATGCCCTGCTTTGTGCAGTTTTATTTTTAAATGCTCCTTTTTATTGCAAGTGTTTAGGATTTTAAGTTAAGAATTTCCTTGTAAAACTTACTCTTTGTTACATGGTTTTTGGTGGCCTCATTCTACAAACTTCTCGGCTGCGCTCCTCTTAGTCAGTGAATGACTTCAGTATTTGCTTTGCTATTTCGCGCTTTTCATTTTCGATCTGCAGTGCGATGGTGCAAGTAGATGGCATCCGCAGCGCTCTACACTTTTCTGCAAGTCTTCAAAATGCCTCGACTAGTCGGTGTGGGCTTCCATGTGGTCTTTCTTTCTGCCTACTTCTACCGCCGCACCATCTCCACAGCCCATGTTCTTCCCTATCCGCCTATCCGCCCAACTATTATCGTTCATTGCGGCTGGTGGTGTCCGCAAATGTGGCTGTCTGTCCGTCCATCTGTCTGCTTGTCTCGTTCACTTTTCAAGATTAGTCTTTGATAAAGTGCTTTTGCAGTTAATGCAAATGACAGCATGCCGCAGAGATACTTACACCCACACCAACAATGGCAACAACATCGTCCATGGCAAATTTTTTGTTTATAGGAAGTGGAAGTAAAAAAAAAACAACAGTTACGTAGACGTTGCAGAAATTCGCATGAATTTGTAAATAGAGCTTTTGTTAATTTTAGCCTTTATGCCTTTTCGGATGCCATCGCAGATTTCGAAATTTGTAACTTGGGATATTATAAAAATAATCGCGTTATCCCTTAAAAAATAAGTATATACATATTTTGCGTCGCAATTTTATAAACATTTCTTGGCAAGCACACAACTGCATAATACCTTGAAAATGTCCCAATAAATGTGGGTTAATTCACAAAAAAGCTATGCATTAAAATATCCAATGATAATAAAAAAAAAATATTATCCGCCACCAACTCTCCACGCCTTCCTCCAGCACTTTTTCCACTAATTGCTTTGTAATCCTAGCAACCATTGCTCTATGTAAATACGAAATATTTTACGATTATTTTCCATTTTTTAATTGCATCGTCTGCCACCGCCGACAGAGTGAAAGGGTTGTTTCTTTCTCAATTGATTTTGCATAGCAACGACAACACAAACAAAAAGATGGCAGTAATAATGTCAATGATATTTTTTACATGGGTCGCCATGAGTACATTAGCGAGCACAAAAAAATATTTGCATGAATGGATACTTTAGCGGATTAATTTTTATTAATTTGAGCTTTTATTTAATAGCATATCCCTTCATTAATGCCCGTTGCATTTCGCCAATATATTCCAAATTTTTTCACTAAATGACTCTGCAACTGATTTCATTAGATATTAAAAAAAAAACAACAAAAATAAAAAATAATAATGAAAGCCTTCTTAAATGAGCTTCACGAGGATTAAACTATTTTCTAAATGGGTTTAGCTTCAAAAGGGTATCTTGGGCGGTGAAATTAAATTAATATTGTTTGTATGTACATATGTAGATCTGTATTTAGGGGTATTGCAAATCCACTAGAAGAGTTATTGGCGCATAAAAGCTTCAAAATGAAAAGTTTTTGTATTTTTCGTTTACATTTAAGAGGATGTGGTAATTTTTCGTTTCTATTTCTTCTAACTAAATAAATCATAGTAAGCTTCTAGCAACGTTGCATTTCGGGGGGATTAATATTTGAAAGCCATTAGAAAGGGTTGAAAAACGACCAAGTAGAACTTAATGCGGTACTTTTCTACTTTGCGCGTATGCGCGTATGGACATTAAGTGTAGTCCCAGCATAATTATGATTGTAATAAAAAGGCTAAGGGAAACCTTAAAATATAATATACGATAGGAGATTAAAAAGGGTCATGTGGCTCAGGTAAAAAAAAATATATATTATCACGTCCTTACTTGGGTTTTTTCTTCTACTATATTGGTTCCCCATATTCTTCTTCTGGGCAACTTACGACATTGCTAAATGGGGCTCAGTAATTTTAAAATTTCGTATTTTGCGAGCAGCTACTGTAGCGAATCAGTAATGGCTCCTTGGCTACATCCGCAGAGTCGAATTTGTGTATTTTCGCTTGTAACTGGTCAATGAAAAAAAAATTGTGTAATGAGCACCAAGAATTTATGGCACGATCGTCAGCCAAAAATTGATATGATTAGCGTGGATAAGGCTTCCAGTTTTGCTGATTTTTTTTTCTGCTCATTTCACGCTTCTGTCACTTTGACATTAAATTGGCGCAATGCTGCTGCTGGTAGTACATGCATATACATATATGCGCCTATACATATGTATATATGAGTATAGTGCAAGTAGCCAATATACAAGCTATAGCCAGTTCGAGTTGGCCCTTTGTGAAATCTGCGCGTATGTCTGCTTTTCTGTGGCTCGCTTCGGTGGCACATATTGAATTACCAAATATTTTTTAAAGCATACACTAAACTACACCCGTATTGAATTCGTTGGGCAAAGTTTTTCGATCAAAGGGAAAACATCGAGGTACTACATACACCCCGCGACAAAATGATACGGTCACCCGTTTCGGGCTATTTATTTTATATTTTTTCTTAAATTAATTTAATTGGTTTTTTTTTTTATAAGAGTATAGCTCATTGTCTAACGAAAACCCATATGAATCTGAATTTCAAAGTTTATAAAAAACTTTTTTTTGGTTGTTTATAAAAAAATAAAAAAAATAAAAATTAATTAAATTTTTTTTTAGAATGCTGGAAAATCTCTGAGTATGCAGTTTTATAGTCCATTCAATTCTAGTATAATAAAATGCTAGTTTTTTTTTGTTGACGATGTTGTGCTTGTTTTCTTCCCTATGAAATAAATTGCGAACATCAAAAATTAGCCCAAACCGGGTGATCGTATCATTTTGTCGCGGGGTGTACATACATATATTGTGTCACATTTTCGTCCAGGCAAACGATCGATTGAGCACTGGAACTCTTCACATTTCTTTTGATCACTGGCTTTCATTGTTTCTTCTATTTTTTCGCTTATAAAACTTATTCTTTGGAACTAACATGCCACGACGCACACAATTGCTATTGTTTTCAATCAAACAAAAATAAAAAACAAGGCACAAGGAAGGAGTATACCAAACAGCTATACTGCGTCTTTTGCTAACATTTTGCTTTCTTCGCATCTTCATTGTTTCGCTTGCCTTCATCTCTCTACTTTCCGTTCCATGATCTTATCCTACCCAGTAGCGTGCGGACTTTGCTCCGATCGGAGTAGATTTACTCCGGTTTCTTTATCAAATTTAAAATCTACTCCCTCCCTACTCCGCTTGACCTAAAATATGCTTTTTTCCATTCACATTAAGAATTTATTAAAAATAATATGGTAACTTCTTAAATTTTTGCTCAATAACTTCTGTGGCAACCACCAAGGTTTTTGTATAGCAAGGTGTAACAGAAATTATCTCTTTCTTTTACTCCTTAACACTCCTTGCGGGATCACTTTTCATTTCCCAAAGCAGGGGATTGATTAAGGACCACAAAAATGTTTTGGAAAACTGTATGTTTAGCAACTTGGCAGAGTACTATGTAAATGCTGACGTTAACTGTTTTACCGCACAGTAGTGCTGCTGCCTAAAGAAAATTTTCAGAGATGAATCTCATTAAAAATAACTAGAGCAACCGGCTTAGTGCCAAAGCAGTTGAAATTTATACGCCGTCTGATAATTTACTATTTTTTTTTTTTAATTATAAATTTATCGATGGAAAGATTGGTTTGAAAAATCTTTAATCTGCTCCGAAAATTTCGTTTTTGCTCCGATTTTTCGAGTCATTTACTCGCGAATCGAGTTTCAGTAGTCCGAACGCTGCTATCAAAATGGCCCTGCTGCCTCGTTTGCTGTTGTGCCTTTGCATCGTTTTACCTACTGCGGCTCAGGTAGATATGTAGATGGGTTCGCTAGCGTTTGCAGCGCTCCTCGTTATACCAGAAATCTTATCGAATTACGTAATGTGACATAATTAGTTTGCTTTCTGAAAAAATAAAATATTAATATACGCTCACAGTGCGCTTAGAATGATCGGCAGTGCATTTGTGTTTATTTTAAATTGTAATGGTTGGGTTTTCATCGTATTTTGTTTTAGTTGAACAGATACCCAGTTGTTGGAACATTTTTTCTTATGTCCTGTTTTCTTTTAACTAAAGAGGCGCTAATACTTTGATTTATCTGCTAAGTAATAGTGGAAAAGTAAGAGTTAAAAGTTATTGGCATTTGTGAGGTTTTGAAATTGTTGTTGTGAATATGAAGTGCTGATCCTCGGTGGTATGTATGTGACGCGTGTATTTGAAAGCCAGGTTTACGATCAATTCTCACGCTGAAGCTAATGTGCAAAAAATCTTACTGAAAAGGAAAAAAAAAATTTTAAACCAAAAATTCAATACAAAAACTTGAACCGTTTTAATCATAACGGAACATTGGTTTGTGTATATATTCATTTGTCGGTGCTGTCAATTAAAATTTCCTCACTTAATTAGGAATAAAACAAGCAGGGTTTATCACAAATTGATCCAGATTTCTATCAGCATCACATCGATGTTGAATTTGCGTAACCTTTCTTTATCCAAATAATGTAAAATAATAAATGAAATCTCGATCGGCGATCACTGAAACGCAGCTAGCCACTGTATACGCGAAAAAGCAATGTTGCCACTTTTTTAAATTAACAGGTCTATTTTGAGCTGGTAATAAAAAGTTTATAACCGGTAAATAAAGTTCCTGGCAATTTCTAAACCCTTTTCTCATTCTGTATACTCTTGTAGCCGGTCAATTTTGTTACCATCTCATAAGCTGGTAACAAATTATTGCCCCGTAAAATATGCAATGCCAGGATTTCCACAATTCTTCATAGCTGAATTGCTGAATATTTTAACTGCATTACCAACGTACTTAGAATCGCGGTGGCAAGAACTGGTAACATTTTTTGGTAATACAATTTTCCGGTTACAAAATCTTCGGTAACGTGCAGAATAGACCTGTAAACCATGTTCGAATCGTGCAAATCTTGGAAGATCACAGGGTTGCTTTTGGCATTTAGATTCTTAATCCAAAACTGGAGTTGCATTTAGGTGACGAATTTTGTGTGGATAAATGTACATTTAGAGTAGAATTTAGGACTAAATGTGCTTTTACGCGTAAGAAAACACAGCCCATTAGATGGCAGCGAGGAAACAGTATTTAATTTGCTGTTCGAATGCCCAGGTTTTATCTAGTGCTACAATAAGCGATATGTACAAATTCATAAGCGGTTCTAAATGGGTTGACTAAACTGAAAAAATCTTTCACAGGTAAGCCTCGGTATAATAAAATAAATGAAAAAGATGCTTTTATGCGCTAATTGAATTCAAAGTGTCAACTTAGGTAGCACTGCAACCTTTGTTGGTTAGTTGAAATTAACAGAAAAAATAAGTAATATATGGCCTAAACCCAAGTGTCTACGTAAACACTCCCATATCTATCATCGCAATGTGGTACTTACTATGTTCTTTAAGCCCAACCATATTTAAGCGGAAAAGAAATGAGTGGAAAACAAATTTTATTACAAAATCAAAGTCTCTCTCTGGCAAAAACAGTTAGTTGCCTGGTCGTTTTGTAATTATGTACAACAAATGCATACATTTTACTAAGCATGCATGCAGTATCTACAAACATACATATGTGTGTGTGTGTGTGTGAGGACATTCATATGTAAATCTTAACAACGCTGTTTCGAGGTATTTTGAATGTTAGGTTCGGATGCACGTTTTTGTTTTTAATTTTCCTACACCATTTTATTTAGAAGCCAGGTAGCCAGGTCATGTTCGCGAGCTTATCATTTGACTTAAAATCTGGAGTGAAAGTTTTTCTCTGAATCTCTGTAATCGAAGCGGTTAGGTCTCGTCACTGCAACATGTGAATTAAACGCAGGGACCGCTGTGACATAACAAAATGCATACCTTCTTCAGATACGAAATAAATTTCCTAATAAATCTCGCCTAAAAGTTGTGTGTTAGTCTTGTTGTTGCGAGTGCCCCACTACATATACGTATATACATACATACATATATACATACAGCCACGGTCAAATAACTAACAACGAAATGCAGGCATGCTAATTTTTTCATATATATATATATATGTAAATATGTACAGTATATTTTGCTTTTGCTTAGGTTTCCTCCTTTTAAATAAGCTGTTTTTTTGCTCGCTAGTGGACGCCCGCATGTGCCCGAAATTGACAAGTTATTGTCTTTTGCCTTATGTCGATTCTCGGTCTCGGGCTGATGAGATGCATTTGGTGAGAGTAACTTGTGTATAGAGTATAGCTAGATGTTTTGGTGAAATTTTCAAATGGCAATAACTCGAAGTCAGCGTATTCAAATTATATTTCCTACATGCGGCCCATCAGTGTTCGAAAAAAGTCTCCACATTACAGCACAGTGATACTTTTATTTTTTAACAGACTTTACAAAAAGGAAAAGGTTATCAATTCGTCGGAATATTTATGTATTTATTTTTTGCTTAAGAATTGCTTGATTGGCGAATCGAATGCAGTTATAGAATAATAAGTCAGATAAACACGAGTTCCTTAGTTTACGACTGGATTTTTGTGGTAGACTAAGTGGCGCGTTATAAACTAGAACTTAGTACACCGCACTGCTGGTATATATGTACGTATGTACAGTGACGGGCAAAACTGTAACATGGTGTAACACTTTTTACTTCAGCCATCGCTATCTTTCCAAGTTCTAAAGACTTTCATCCTTTTGTTGTATATTCTTGTTGGTACATCCCTACTCCCTCTCTCATAACGATTTGAAGTCAATACAACANATGAGATTCATGTCCGCGGATTGTGGAGGTCATTTGAAATTAGCAAATTTTTGCTTTTGTATCCAGTCTTTGCGTACATATGCAGTATTTTTTGGGTCATTTTTCAGCAGAAACTCTAATTTTTTCGACTACATCTTGCAAATTTTG
>NW_016179597.1:0-7201 GCF_001687245.7 Rhagoletis zephyria | reverse complement strand
TTGTGTATATGTGTTGTCTTTTTAACTTAATGCTTTGAAAGTTTATTTAATTTGTGCGTCCACCCGCTTAACTGGTGCGTCAAAAGAAAACTATAAAAATCATATTTATTTGCGCACAGGCATCAAATCATTATAAATATGTATCTATGTATTTAATCTATATGTGTATGTACATATGTAGTATGTGTGTATGTACAGCTAGACTAAGCGCATAATAATTTCAAATAATTTTGCGAAAGAATGCATTCAAAAAGTAAAATGTAAAGACTTCTTTCCCATCTACATACAGTTGCGGTCAAAATAATAGCACCAATATTTAGAATAGTGTTGCCATCAACTTATGTTTCTTTATTTATGTTTAATAACTTTCCTTTAAATTATAGTTCGATAATAGAAATCAAATAAATGAAAGTTTCAAAGCTCGCACAAAGTTCACAAAAATTTGTCAAACTTCAAAAAATTTCATCAAAATTTTCGAGTATGCAATATTGTAGCTCATTCAATTTAAGAGCCAGTTTCTCAATGTCTGGTTAATACAAACTGCAGGTTAAACATTTTTATCGAAGGGATCGAACCCATAACATTAGCAGAGAGTCGATAACGTCAATTACGAGTTATTGTAATTGGTGTTAACCAGACATTGAGAAACTGGCCCTAAGTGTAATAATGTGTAATTGTCCAAGTCTCTAAAGATTACCATTGATTTTTCAGATTTTTTTGCCGAGGGTGTTGATCAATTTCATCCACATAAAAATAAATTTGTTGTAGCTTCTTGTAGGTTTTACCACTTTTTATACGTTTTTTTTATATGAATTTGGGAATTAACTCGGATCCGGGGAATTTTCGATGACAACACTGGTAAAAACGGCCAGTTGTTGTATTTTGTACAAGTAAGAAAACGAAGCGAAATTTTTTTTGTTTTTATTATTTATTTTATATTTTTTTATTTTATTTTATTTATATATTTAATTTTACTTTTTTTATTTTCATTTGCTTTATTTTATAGCACATTTCTTATTTTACTATTAGTTAATTTTAAGTTTTAGAGATGAATTTTTTTAAAAAGTCCACAACAACTAACTGAAAGCAACGTAAAAAAGGAACATTCCAGCGCCTTCGTCTTGGTCTGCAGGCTGTATCGGAGATACAGCCGCTATATTTAAACGTAGAATACGTGGTTAAGAGCATATCCAAGTCAAAAACGAAATCACACACTAAGAATAGAAACAGATCCACATTAACTGCAATCAACATATGTACGTATGTATGTATTTACATATGTACACACGCTGCGATTAGGTTATAAATAGCGCGCCTCTGTTTATCAAAAGCCGCATTACATACGCATACATACTTTTTGTCTCCTTCCCACACTTCCAACATATGCACGTGTTTGCAAAATGATGACGAGGTGATTTTGTATGGAAAATCATTTATGCCCATATATTTGAATAAAATAAACATATATAGAAGATATCAACCAATACTTCCCATATACCAAACGAAAGGAAAACTCTTGAATTTTTGATTAAAGAAAACAAAAACAAAATCATTCAAGCGGTTTTCGAGCATTTTGGTAATGAAAAAAATTTGCAAATTTTTTCAACAATTTTTCGCCTTAAAATGCTCAATATTTGTTAAATTTATATAAAATTTGTACCCGATAATATTTCTACTGCTCCAAAGAACCTATATCCCGAAAATGAAAGTTATATATGCCAACAATAAGTTGCTAGAGCAGTTTAAAGGCTCAAAATTGACCCCAAAATAAGGCAATGTTTACCGTTGTTTTTACGACAGAAACCGAATTGGTTATTTACAAAGATGAATCTGTCGACAGGTTTGGAATTTTATCTTTGATACGCCACACTTTTCTTTGAAATCGCTTTATTAGTTCTCGTGCAATAAGCGTTTTTGTGAAGCTCTAAAAATTACAACTACAACATTTGAACATAGCCCCCATACCTTAAGGTAAGACGTATTCTACGTCAAAAATATAGAACTTATAAAAAAAGAATGAAAAAGAAATAAAAAAAAGTCTACTGGCCGTGGGACTCGAACCCACGACCTTGCGGCTGGTTTATCGCGTTACTGCCGTCTAGAAGGGTAAAATTTAATTTGCACTTATGCTTATTAATTCAAATTAATTTTCTCCGTCTGTCTGCCATATAAACTAAGTATACAGATTAATGCAATTTTATTTTTAATCGTTTAAATAAAAAGAAGTAGCAATAAATCGTATTTCTTGTGCAGTAAAAGTAATATTTCTACGTTAAAACACAATTTTCACACGAGTTTCTTGTTCACTACTAAATTCTTATTTCAATGCTCGCTAATGACAGTAAAATTCTGACAATTTTAAATTCTGTGCAACAGGGTTATTACAGATTGGGGAACTTACGGGGCAATTCTGGCTAAGATAGTTGAATGTGTTTTGTAAGACAATTGACAATTTTGTTTGTTCTGGCACGAAAGTCTTACAAAAAAAAGCTTCCTTGTCAATTTTCATGGTGAAAAGTACTTTTGACAGAAAACAACCCCAATAATAGCAATGGCCGAGCAACTGGCGTGCGTGCTCTCGGGCAGAGGAATTTCTTTGTTAATTTTAAATTTAAAATATTTGCTTTTTTTAGCTTTGATATTTTTTCCTTCCTTAATTTCGTTTTCTTCGAATTCTTAGGTTTTAATGTTTTAACATTTTTTTTTTATTAATTTTCATTTGATTTGTAGACATTTGCATTTTTTCTTTGTTTGGTTTAATTTTCTTTAATTTTTACGTTTTATTGTTTTAAAAAGAAACATGGTTTTTTTAATTTAATTTAATATTTAGAAACTTTTTATTTTTTTCTTTTTATTTTAATATATATATTTTTTGGGGGTTTTAATTTAATTTTCTTTTAATTTCAAGTTTCTATTGTTTTAAACGGAATTTTTTTTTTTAAATTTAGTTTAATTTTTTGAAAACATTTCGCTAAAAGACAAACAGAATAATGCTAAGGCCTCCTCGTTAGCAGATCTTTCAATTAGTCTCCTGCAAGACAGAAGAAAGCTTTCAACATAATTGCCAGAATTGACTTTGGTTTTTCGAAAGACGACGGTAAGTTGAAAGACAGTTACCAGAATTGCTCTGTCAGTTTTTGTACTGGTCGGCATCAATAACTTATAGGGTAAAAAAGATATTGCAAAATATCGATTACGCACTACTGTTTCAGTGCTCGGCACTGTATATTGTATGTACATACGTACGTACGTGTGCATTCATACCCACATAAATAATATGAGATACTCAAAAGATTCTTGATCTATACAATTTTCAGTGGATTTACTTATTCGCCACTTTATTTTACTTTTAATCTATGTATGTATAGGTATATTAGGGTGATCCTAATATGAAGTGAACAAATTTTTTTAGTCTCACCCCCTCAATCGGCAATACCGTTTGGAGACGGTTAAGGCGTGTCGCACAGGGGGCAAAGTACATATTGCTCTATAGAGACTGAAAAAATTAAAATTATTTTTTTTCCATACCCAAAATCGATACTACCATAGTCGAAGCTATCAGATATAAATTTTGGTTCCAATTGGACTCGGTTATGACGTCTTCATAGGCTAATCTGTACTTTGACCCCTGTGCGACACGCCTTAACCGTCTCCAATCGGGATCAAAATTTATATGTGATACCATCGACTATAGTAGCATCGACGTAGGGGTTGAGGCTTGTCCTGATCTGATGTAAAAATTTGCTTTCTACATTTAAGGACCACCCTAAGGTACATACATACATATGTACGTATGTACGTATCTCACTGTGACGCGCGTATGTATTTGTCAATTTAAATGCGAATGCTTTATGAATGCATGTATGTATGTATGTGCCTACATAGTAAGTATTCGCCGCCGCCGTTTTGTGTGCTCTTTGTTGCCTTGGTTTTTGGTTGAATTTTGTTTTATTATTATTTTGTTGTTGCTATTTTCATTGTCTCTTGTTGGTATTCTCTTTTTCCAGCTGTCTCCTTTGATATTATTTTCGATGGATTTTTTTTTTATTTATTTATTTTATGTTTTTATGCTGTACCTTATTCGCTCTGTTTTTATTCAAATAATTTATGTATTTTTGTTGTTTGTTGTACAACTTTATTCATACAATTCTCAACGTTTTGAGGTTTTGCGGTCGTTTCGTGCCACAGCTTTTATTTTTTCGGTAGACGCCAGTTTACGCATTGGCCTGCGCATAACCAAGCTTGTTCGACGCCCGCTTT
The DNA here is from genome assembly GCF_001687245.7 of Rhagoletis zephyria. Taxonomy (NCBI): domain Eukaryota; kingdom Metazoa; phylum Arthropoda; class Insecta; order Diptera; family Tephritidae; genus Rhagoletis; species Rhagoletis zephyria. The sequence goes on along the minus strand of NW_016179597.1, from coordinate 2,941 downwards.
AGCGTTTGTGTTGGCGTTGGAGGTACTGGCGGATTACGTCATTTTGCCAAACATTTTTTCGTCGGGGTTAGTTGACAGTCCACTCGCTTGCACACGCTATGCGCTGTGTTCTAAAGAAATTGAATGGAGTTTGCAGTAGGCGAGAAACTAGAAATTTTCAGTTTTGTAGTTACCTTGATTTAATTTTGGTTCATCTACGTAGTATGTTTGTACATATGTACATTATTCATTCTTTTAAATGTTTCCGATTTTAAACAGTTAGGTAATGACATAAAAATTTTCGTTAAAAGAGAATCTTCCCTCAAGCCACAGATTCTACATATAAAATCTCCAAACCACCTTAGTTTACCACAGTGTACAAGAAAAATCGAAGTCTTGACGATTTTAGTGATGATGTTGATATGTATTGTTGGTGATGATGTAGTCGCTAGCTGTAGGAGTGTTAACCAACATGGACTACATCATCGTTAGCTTCAACCGCAACCAGTTAGCAGCACATGGTACAAAGAGATATAGAAGCCGTAAGAAATATAAAATGCAAAGATAATAGCAACAAAATTTGAAATGCTGCAATAGGAACAGAATAATACATATGAGTAATGCAATAAGAAATAAAACAATTTATGAATCAAAAACTTAAGCTTGACTTTTAAGCGCAATTCACTCGCAATACCCGCATTTTTTGAATTTGCACCGACCAACCAAGCGAGTCACCGCTCCGCCTGATGCAGATGTACATACATAATTATGTACAGTAGTCCAAAAAATAATAGGAGTGCGATAATTTGATCAGTTTTGGCTATTTGTCTTTTGTTTATTTAATGTTTATTATTTTTTTTTTTAAGTCAAGCTTCCATCTTTGTACAAAAATTATAAAAATTCTGCAAATTTTCACCAAAATTTCAAACTTTTTAATCAGCATCTTTAGAAAAAATTTTGGTATGCAGTTTTGTAGCCCATTTAATTTTAGTGCAATGAGGTGCAAGTTTCAAGCTGCTAAAAAGAAGTGTAAGTTTCAAACTGGTAAAAGATACCGTTGATTCTTGGCTATTTTTTTTTTTTTTTGTTGGCAGAATATCCCATCTACAGCGTGGCGACGAATAACTGTTACCCAGTTTTTTTTGAGAAATAAAAGGGTCCTTTATAAATTTTGCGAAAAAAGTATTTTATTGTTAATTTTCCACAGATTTTACTTTAGTTGTATTAGTTAGTTTTTAAATTTTAATCCTTATCTACATTTGCCAGCAGTGTAAACTTTGAGAGAAAAGTTCATTTGGCACGCAAGTCTTTTTCAGGTGTATTTTTTTTTAGGCTTTGTATAAAAAAAGTACAAAAAAGAAAAAAAAACTGTATAAGGTTGGTCGAATGAATGGCCGTCCTAGTCACCAGTCCCGAGTCTATTAGATTTTTGAGTATGAGGCCTTATTTTGGACAGAAGGGGGAGTATAAGGGACTCAAAATGGAGAAAATTAGCCTATGGTTACAGAAGATATGGAACAAATTAACTGACGAGGACCTGCGTGCCAAATGAACTTTTCCCTCAAAGTTTACACTGCTGGCAAATGTAAATAAGGATTAAAATTTAAAAACTAATTAATACAACTAAAGTAAAATCTGTGGAAAATTAACAATAACATACTTTTTTCGCAAAATCTATAAAGGACTCTTCTATTTCTCAAAAAAACCTGGCTAACAGTTATTCGTCGCCACGCTGTAAAATAAAATTGTCGAGCATACTTTGTATGTGCAACACCTTCGACCAAAAAAAAATACCCAAAAATCAACGGTATCTTTTACCAGTTTGAAACTTACACTTCTTTATACTAGAATTAATAATTTTTATTTATGTTGTAATTTGTGCTTTTTTTCAGCTTCCATCTTGATTTTCACTATATTACCGCCAAACAATATTATGTGTATACATATTTAGATGCTGTCAAAATTTTATCTATGTATATTGGTAAAATTCTCACGTTCATATTCACCACGAGAAGTGTCAAATTTTTAGTTTGATCCGTCAAAATTTTCACTTTTGTATCAAATGGCACAGGCCCAAAGTTGGAAGTATAAATTTATATGGTGTTTATTGTATAGCCAGCTAGACTTTTATAAATAAATAATAAACATTAAATAAACAAAAGACAAATAGCCAAAACTGGTCAAAATATCGCACTCCTATTATTTTGTGGCCAACTGTATGTACATCTGAAGCCATATTTTAGTCTGCTTTACTTCTAATTGAATTCAATTCGCACAAATGTTCTTATACATTTTCTTACTAAGTATGTATGTACACATGTATGTGCAAATGCTCATATTAAATAAAGCGAAAGAATGATGAAGTCAAAAGTGGCAATGAAGAATAAAGTTATTAAAGGTGAAGCGCAGAGAATTTGTTGGATAGCTAAATCGGTAGAGAAATCTTTACCGACTGTTATAAGTCTCTTGAGCATAAGCTATTGTATGTGGCAATAATGTTTAAGCTAACATTGAAACTGTGTTGTAAAAGTCAATGAACATTTTGACATAGACGTTTGTTATTTGTAAATTGGCTTAGGGATAAGATGAAGCCAAAGACGTACGAGTATTTCAATTAATGGATAAAAAGTTGATGACCGATGACGAGAGTGATAGTTATAAATTATGTTCCGTGTGCTTTCTTTTTCTTGATTTTTTTTTTTAATTCAGCAGCTGCTTTGCAGTACGTAAGCACACACACTAAGGACTGCGTTTGAAAAAATTCTCCATCGCTAAATTCGCAAAAATTCCTTCACTAGTATACCGATTTAAAAAAATTAAACTTGTATTTAACTATTTTTTAACTAATTTAATTATAATTTAATTATATATTTACACTTTTCCCACTATTGTTTATTGATGAAAAAATTTAACTTTTTTTTAAGAGCTTGATAACTTTTTTTTTAAAAAAAACGCATAAAAT
>NW_016179596.1:0-7202 GCF_001687245.7 Rhagoletis zephyria | reverse complement strand
TATGTATTTAGTAAAAAAGTAGAAAAATAAATAAAATACGTTTCTGAAAGCTATTCTATTCTTATTAAAACAATAAAATCTGGAAAAAAATAAAAAGAAAAACATTAAATAAAAAAGTTTCTAAAAATTAAATGAAATTAAAAAAATTTGTATTTTTCATTTTAAGACAGGGAAATTTAAAAATAAAAAGGAAATTAATGAACCTTCTACAGAACACCTTCCAGTAACTAATTTTGATTTTCCTTACGCCTTTACTGTAAAATATAAATTTGTAGCTTCTCCAGCAATCTTGAAAGTAGGTCTTTGAGGCTTTCTTTCCACATGTTTACAATTTGTTGGCGCTATACTGTAATAAGCTACATATAAGCTGTCCCCTCCCTTCGCAAGTGTTGTCCAGTAGCTTTGTTGTAAATCGGTAGCCAGCTATTTCTTTGCCTTCTTGTTGTCCATTCTAATCAAATCATTGTAAATACAGAAATCTATTGTTCAATGAAAAACTACTGTATTGAACGATTTACTTTTATCTTCGAAAGAAATCGAAATCGAACGCACGTGAAACAATGAAAAAGCTCTCAAAATTCCGCCAGCATACAAGCGCCAAGACTCATTAATCATCTCGCAACAGACAGCAAATCCGTATCCGCTTCTAATTAGCTGTGACAAAATTCCAATTAAATCGAGAAGAAAAGTATGAGTCAAAAAGGTAAATGCGTAACAAAGCGCCTGGTTAACGGTTGCTGTTTCGCTCATAGAAAAGGGCTTTGACAAATCACAAATATCTTTTCTTTTTAACTTCACAAGTAATCAAAATTCCGGTGTATCATAGCAGTGATCGGAATGAAAGTAAGAAAAAAAAAACAAAACAAAATAGTAAAGAAAGTATGAATTGTGCATTAAAAAGAAATGAAGGAAAAACATTTTACTACAACACCGAGACAAAAGTTATTAGAAATATAAGAAAAACAGCGTAACAAACGTAATGAGTAATGACAACAACGAGAGCCAAAAAGCCAACGCCAAACCAATTTGAACAATAACACGAAATTTATGCGTTTACTTGAGCTAATTGTCTGTTGCACTATTTGGAGTACAAACATGGCTACACAGATCTGCATCATACTATATTCACATTAGAGTGTCTCACGTGCTATCGAAAAAATTTATGTAATTTTAGTGGGAGCAAATTCAATAATTTCGTGTATTTCTGTTTAAGGCATCATAAAATGTACTGCACTAGGCGTCAAACGAAAGCACATACCTACAATATTAACAATTTTTTTAATGAACAATTTTTTTACATTAATAGTTTATGAAAATATAGTTCATTCTACTATATAATATACCCCATATAAATCAAAGTTTCACACTTTATATACACTTTAAAAAAATTCAAAAACCTTTCATAAAAATTTTAAACTTTTTATTCAGAATTTCCATAAAATTCTCGAGTATGCAGTTTTTCTAATTTAAACTGACTAGAAAATCGCGTTGATTTGTCATGAAAATAATTGTGAATATTATATTAGAACATGGTGAACACTTTCATTTGTCGCCTAGTGTATATTTTATTTCCGCTAACAACATTGCCTTTCCGTAGCAAACAAAATTCAGCAAGTGGCTGACATTCGGTTTCGGACAACGCATCCGCAAAGAACTGAACTTAGCGCAAGGTACTTAGCACAAGGCTTTAAACGTCTCTGATGAAGCTCGAATGGCATTAGCTGGTGATAGGCTAGAATATTTGTCTAGTTTCCTTTTCTAATGTCGCCTTTGCCCTGATTCATTGCCGGTTTACTTATGTGCCTAAACGTGGATTCGGGCATCGGTAGACCTTTATGAGAGGTTGTCGAACGTCTATAGCTCTTGCTTTAAACCGAGGTGTTATCCGTAGAAGGGATCGCTGTAGGTCTTCTTGAAGCCAGTCGAGGTTTTAACCAGGAAGCTTAATTTCCGCCGTTTTGCTAGGAGAGCTTTTCTTATTGTCACTGGTAATCCCTTATCCAAATTTGTCGGTGTTTGGTGTCTTGCATCTTTCTTTCTGTCGCTCATCAACTGCCTACTTAAAGTTACACCCTTCACCGAGGATATTTGTTTCCACCCTCGTTCTTTACTAAACAAGGCTTTTTACTGATGGCTTTAAAGCATGTATCCCACTTTAGAGCAGTTTTCTCGTTTACCGTGAGTGGGTTACGAGGGATGCAGCCCAGCTTTTTGAAGACCATTCGAACCTTTTGAAGCAGCAGAGAAGCACAAATGGAGTTTATTTACATCCGTTGCTCAATGGAAGTGACCCTTTGTGCTGGCTCAAGGTTCAAAGACCAAATGGGGGAAGTCCTGATTTCATTTAACATTTTGAAAGCGGAACCGTTGGCATAGAAGAGGAGCAACTACTTCATCGCCAAAGAAGAAGGACGCCAGATTTTCTACTAAAAATGTTGACCTAGCGACGGTATTCTATGAGCTACTTGTAACTCAGCTGATTTTAGGGAACTAGACTGTCTGCAATATGATCACTAGTTGGGATTTTTTGTATCCAGGTATTTAGTGTCTCGCGTTTCTTCTGAAGATGGTCTAACCTCCGGAAAGTTGAAGTAATGAAATGTAGAACTCTCGTAGTCTATGTGATTCTCAATGAGACAAATTCAGCACTTTCCTTTTCATGTGCTTCGTTGGCAAGCTTTAGAGACCTTTAGAGAGCTTTAGAGGTGTCCAGACAAACCGGAAGGAAATGGTCAAAAGTGGCAAGTGTCGAGGCCGCAGCAAGTTATACCTTACCTTCATGAGGGACCAAAGGTTGTTCCAGCGTCCACTGATAGTGTAGTCTCTATCAAACTGTATAGGTGTAACTGACGTGTCCTTCCCCGGAAAGATATGGATGGTCACACTTATCCCTACCAATTCGTGAACTTTGTAATTTCTTTCAATAACCCTTTATCCAGTGCCCTTTATTAGTAGAAGTCTATAATGCTAAGTCATCTAGTTTGATATCTGTAACACTTCCAATTTATTTAAACTGCAGTGGTCGGGGAGTTGAAAAGAGGTATCTAGCCTCAAAATCGCTTTTCTTCCTACGATTCACTTCAGGACGAAAACCAGATTTTTTTTTTTCGTGTGGAGTATGAAGCACCCTAATATCTATAGCTGAGAACGCCCACAAAATGCGCACGTGGTGTAGTGTCAGCTGGTGAGTATGTGAATTTGTGCTCATATGCATGGATGTGCATCTCTAGGGCACTCGAGAAATGCCATTTGACAGTCGAAAAAAGGCTTATGATACATTAGGGCATTATCATACGTACATACCTACAACGCGCAGCCGCCATTGCTCCATATGTTGCACCATGGTCCATGAAGCGAGCGTAAGCGCTGCATTTCGGCGCGTAAACATAAATGTTATCTTGAAAATTTATTGTGTAATCGCATCGATATGACGACACCTACGAAAAGCAGACAGCCAGCAGCCATGCAGCCACGCAGGCACGCAGCCACGCACGCACTTAAGAGTTGAGGCCACACTCAAAAGGCATAAAGGGTCGGGAGGCGCAGTGCGGTGTAATAGTTATTAGTGGCATTAACTGAAAGAGGTTGGCCGCAGGAAGCGCATTATTGGCTGCTGTTTGAGCACACATTTGGAGCCAACAACAAACGTTGTGCTGTGGAAATTTCTTATCGCTTGCGCGCTCAGATGCCACACTCGAGATATGCGCGCGCGCTTTCCGCGTATTTCATGTATGTANTGCTGCTGTTGTGACACATTCGTTCGCTTCGCGGATGGTGCGTGCAACAAAAGGTTGCAGCAATTAATCTTCGCTTCAATTGTCTGCCGTGACAAGCTTGCGTTTTGGTTGCTATTGTTGTAGATACGCTATGAATTGTGCATGGTTATGTTATGCATATGCATATATACTTACATATACAGTGTATGTACATACCTAGTGAGCGGAAATTATTTAATGGCATTTTCTCTTAACTGTAACAGTTGAAGTTGTAAATAAGGCAACTGGATTTCACTACAAAAGATTGACTTTGATGCGAGATTTGTAATTTAGATTCCAATAAGGAAGTCTTGATCGTTTGTATACAAATTTGAAACTCTTAATAATAATGCACTACCGAAATCTATTCAGGTTTAAACTGTTTAGCGATTCTAGCCAGAAAGTTTATCCACATGCCACGCCAAGTTGGTCAGGTTTAGTAATCTATAGTGATTGAACAAGCCTTGACGAATTATTTTTTATTATTTATTTTTAATAAATTTTTTAAATTTATGTAGCTCATTATATAACAAAGACCGTATAAATCCCCATTTCAAACTTTGTGCAAAAATGATAAAAAATATGAAAAGTTTCAACTAAATTTTCAACTTTTTATTCAGATTTTTAAATATTTTTATTGAGCTTTGTACCACGATTGTTTATTAGGAAAAATTGAATTGATTGATTTCAGAGTTTTTTGAATTTTTTTGAGTATGCAGCTTTATATCCCATTAATACCCATTAGGGTAATAATGTGCAAGTTTTCAGTTGCTAAAGAATTTCGTTGATTTTTAATAACTTTGTTTCTGACTGCATGACGCATCTTTTTCCATACAAAGAAATTGTTGAATATATTTTGTATGAAAAAAAAATGCCACTGACTAAATATTTACTAAGTAGCGTATGGAAAAAATGCTATAATACTCCGAAAGCTTGCCTCGAAATTGTCAAAATGTTGGAGTAAATTCATGTTCCATGTCTCACCGAAAAACCTGCTCACAGAAGCATATCGAGCCTTAACCGCCAAAATAACGTAAGCGACATTTTTTTTTCAAAATTTTCTTTTGGATGCAGAAATATTCCTAGAGCATCTAGATGCATCTCTGCATCAAAAAGAAAATTTTGAAAATAATGTCGCTTACGTTATTTTGGCGGTTAGGGATCGATATAATAAATGATTACTCTAAAATACTTTATGCGGGAAGAACTCTGAGTATTAACTGGTTTTCAAATGTCAAATATATACAGTGTTTCATAACCGCCCTAAATCCAATTGGCCAGCCTCGCACATTTGCATATGTTCTAAAAATGCGCAATTCAAATTCTTTATTAGCGCAACTTAACCTAACATATCTTTACTAAAACGTACGCGAACTAGCCTTTCTTAGCACTTGCTTGAGGTCGCTGATTTCGAATATAATGCCAGCTTTTCGAAATTCAAAATGGCGGATCCAATATGGAGATTAAATTTTATACTTCTTTCCCTTTTATCAAAAACTTATACATAAGCGGGGTTTTCAAGATCGTTGATTTCCAATCTAATATAAGATTTTTGGAATTCAAAATGGCTGATCCAATATGACGACCAAATTTTATAACTTTTTTCCTTTTCAGCATAAACTCATATAAATGCGAAGTTTTCGAGGACGCTGATTTCGAATCTGATAGAATTTTTTAAATTCAAAATGGCGGATCCAATATGGCTACCAAATTTTATATATTTTTTTTTTTAGTTTAGTGAGGGGACAAAAAATCGATTTATCGATATTCTAAAAAATTACTTTTGGCCAGAAAATAGTGCAGTTTTTCAATCTAGTAGTGAAAGTACAAAAGGGGCATAGGATATTTCAAACAAAGTAGTTTTAATTTATTTTTCCACCAATCGAGAGGATTTTCACCGAGATAAGCTCGATTTTCTTTAAGATAAGCCTTCAATTGAGCTTTAATTTCACATTTTCTAATGGCTCCAGATTCTACATGCGAGCCTTCGCTTTAGCTGGAGGAATCTAAAATTATTGCTAGGTTGCTTATAAGACCTTCAGCAGTGCATACTTGTTGAAGGCCCATCAATGTGGCTTGATATACTACTTAACGGTTTAGCGCCTGAAGCTTAAAGCCGGTTATTGTCCGCAACCTGATTAGACAGACTTAGAGCCATTTCAGCAATATTGGAGTGGACTCTCTGTCCATGTACACATTCGCATTCGCAAAACATTCGTATCATTTGACGCGAATGAGAATGACGAATGCGAATATGTAAAATGATGCGAATCATTCGCATAACGAATGCAAATGCAAATATTCGCAACAGCCCTGGTATGTACTAGGTTGAGGCAAAATATGTAATTGATGCCTTGACTTCCAGCATTCCATGCATGTGGAATATGTGTATATAAATACTCATTTAATTAAGAGCTGAGAAGTTAGATAATTATGTAAATAAGTTATGAGAAATAAGCAAACATAAATAACTTTAATAAGCAGAACTACGTTAACTATGCGGAATAAGCAAAGAAAAACAAGCAAGAACCCTATTCCAATGCAAATCTCTAAATGAGTGATAAAACAATATTAAAAGACTGCTTGAAGGAAATTAAAGGATATAAATAGAAATTAAATCTACGACATTTATCTACATACATATTTGCTCATGCATATATTATATACAAACATTGTTATATGTACTAAATAGATATATGTATACAGTATACAAATATATGAATACAACACTGTACGTGTAACACACGTCTTTATTCTCTGACTGACTGATGAAAAGCGAGTAATAATTCTTGTCAGCTTCATCAATTCAATTGTCTGAATGTGTGGGCAGGTGAGCTGCATTATCGGTTCTAGCTCTACGAAAGAGCAACTGTGGCCATCATTCAGCAAGAAAAGGGAAACGTCAACATTATTCAGCAACGGTAGCAACAGCAACAACAGCATCTAACGTACATACATGCATTGCTGTTAACAGAATTCACATGTTAATCAAAATGCACGCGCATTCATAAAATTTTCATGTTGCTCATCATCATCATTATCGGCAGTAGCAGCGGCAGCAACAGCAACAATGATACGCGCTGAATGAATGAATGAAGAGTGCCTGTTTGTGGGCATACCAAGAGTGTAAAATCCAGCAACGTCAATATCATTACTGCTTATGCAGCAAAAAAAGAAACAAAAAGAAGAAGCAAAAAATAAAAAAAATTGCGACCCGCTGTTGCAAAGGTGCGCTTGGTTGAGGCATGGACAAGTTGGGTGTAGAGCAAAAGCAGCTTAGGAAAGGGCTTTTGGCGTTGTTTGTTTCCCTGCCACAAATGCTCATTTGGAGAGATTAACTTTAACTGACGTAACTGGTTGATTCAGTTTTAGTTCTTGTCGCCAAAGTTTGAATAGGAGTTACGGGTGATTTTTTTGAGGTTAGGATTTTCATGCATTAGTATTTGA
>NW_016179594.1:0-7203 GCF_001687245.7 Rhagoletis zephyria | reverse complement strand
ACCGCAGCTGTCAATAATTATCTAACCTTGTATTATTGAATCATGATCTGGTTGTACATCCCTATTAGTATCTTTTCTTGGTGGAGTCTAATGGTGCTTTACCAATGCTTTTGTCCTTTCCTATTGTTCATTTCGTGAGCTCTTGTCTGTTGGCGCCTACCGCAAGGTATGGTTCGGGGCCTGTGGGAGTTGAGGCTGCTGATTCCTTAGCCAATTCGTCCGCCACCTTATTTTCCTCCACTCCTCTGTGTTCTGGTACCCGAAGAAGCTGCATTCTGTTCAATGAAGCAAGGGCTCGAGGACCGATGCCCTATGGGACTTTCGAGGCATCTGTGTACCAGTGCATAGTACTTGCCTGTACATGTCCCCCAAAAAAATAAAGTTGTTCCAGGCTAATTTGCTCCAGAGCTAGCGACTATCTTGTTTATTTCATCTCATCAAGAGCTAGAGAGAGTTGCGACCGTACCTTTTCCATGTTTCTAGAAGATAAGACCTTTCTCGTGCCGATGGCCTATCTTGCGAAATTCAGGAGAGTACACTTGGCTGCCAGCTTTGTGTTAATATGTAATGACTCGATCGCGAGAATCACTTCTTCCGTCGGGCATATAACGCCGGCGCCCTCTGTGGTGTCAGCGCACTAACTCAGCGCAATAGCGCAGTGTGCTGATTTGAACACGGCGCCATCTGGGGGTCACCACAGTACCCGTCTTCATACAGTGTAATACACCATACAGCGGTGTCATGTCTATTATTTCTTTAATTTTGGGCGCTGAGCAACGCTTGTACCGCCACCGAATTTAATTGGTAGGAATTTATGTAGTAACTGCCACGATATTTTCACCATTCATGAGTAAAATCTTTAAATTTTCCACGATACATAAGTTTCATCACTCAAAAGCAAAAACAAAGTACGTATTATTTTTCAAAGAATTAAGGCGAATTGTGTGTGTGTCTCATGTGTTTCTGGTGTTAATGGCGTTAGCGCTTTTCATATATTGGTGTTGGCGTGGCAACTCCGGCTACGGTGTTGCGCAATTGCGCCGCGCAGCGCAGTGATACCCATACCTATTTCAGGGTTCACTGGTAAATGAAAAAATTAACAAATAGTTCACAGTGTAATATAAGGAAGATGTATTCTTAGCGTTCTTGACGTCAGGCCTATAGTTTACCGCAGACAAGGCCTTCTATGCATTTGTGCAATATAAATTGTCCGGTGAGATAGTTCCGAGCTCACTTAAACGATTCACAAGCTTATTAGTTTCGTTCTTCCCAACCAAACAATTCAGCAAAAATTCCTTTGCACAAGAAAAGCCAAATATTTATGTGCTAAATATCAAATAAACAAAGTCTTTACCCAGCCAGCCCACATCCGAACTACATATTCATGATATTACAATAATGTCCTTCCTCTTCAATAGGCCCAAAGCCAACGACCAAATCCAAGTACCACTATATAGCTTCCTAAGTAAAAACATAAGTGTGCCGTGGACATTATAAGTAGGTACTTCCAAGAGTGTCGTTGTTTGAATAAAATATGAAGAAAAGTCCTTAATATTACATTCACTCACTCGCTCGCTCGCGCCCTTGATGCTCGCTCACCCACTCACTCACCCATCATTCGCCCATTCGTTCTTAGATTCTTCATAAAATGTTAATTTTAATTAAGAACTCAAGAACTGAACGCAAATACAAAAAACACAGCACCACTGTCCTACCAAACAAAATAAAAATAAAAGCGGCAAAAAACCAAAAACAAAAATTATAAACAACGGCGCTGTGTATTCAGAGAGCATTGAGAAGAAAAGCGTGAAACAATAGAATATGCGAAAGGCGCTTGAAGAAGTTCTTGTAATAATTTGCGGGCGTGCTGCTCTTAAGAATATGTATATATATGCGCTCCCTTGCCTAGACCCCGCCCTGATTGGTAGTAGTGGGTCAAGTTTTCGCTATTGTTTTTGTTTGTAAGAAAGCGGTTCGGTGCGCCGAAAGAAGCCTTATGAATTTTTTTGTCAAGACAAAAAAGAAGTGAAAATAGACTTTGTCGCGCTGACATGGTAACCAAGCTAACTGTGACAAAGGAATTCACAGTCAACGTGGATTTACTCAAATTTTGAGGAACTGGTTTTTGTTATGTAGTTAGTTAATGCCGCGGGCTTTTCGTATCAAACAACATACATATATACATATTTACATATGCACATATTTATGTGTCTGTCTGTCTGTCTATGTTTGGCCGACATATACATATGTATATGTGTGAGCGCAGGTCCTCTTTGCAAGTCTTATATCCAAATGCTTATACAAAATGCATAAATGCAAATGAAAATTTCGACATTGCACAAATTTTCACTGACTAACTGCCTCGCTGGCGGATTGACTTAATATTTGTTGAGTCGCAAAGAAGAGTGCCGAGTACGTACGCCGGCGGGTTTCAGTTGACAATGAACAAAAATAAAAGTGGGATTTTGAATGCGAATTTTAGTTTTTCACACAAAAACGTAACGTATGCAAACGCCATGCAACACAGTTGCATGAAATTAAATTTCTGCAATCGATTTTTCTTCGGAAGCGATAAAGTATTTGGCATACATACATACATATGAGACTGACAATGACAACATTGAATGGTGAATAATTCTGCTGGAGAGAATTTTTTATCATTGAAAACACTGAACTTTTTTTTTTTGACGTCACAGAAAGCGCCAGTGAATGCTTGGCGGGATGTGAAATAAATAGTTCACCATAAGCGGCTCGAACGTGGCTTAACTTGGTTGCAATTTTGGCAAAGAATTGGCGAAGGATTTTCGGTCAAAAAGGCACATACAACATTTATTAATATTTTAACTCGTATTTACGTAAAATATAAATTTTGCTTTAATTTTCTCAAATAAATAACTCATTTGAGTTCTTTGGATTACTAACTATTCAAAGAGATACAATATTCGGGCATGTGCTGCAAATCATATGATAACAACTTTCTAACTGTTATATAAAGAGCAATATGATTGATGTGTATATGTAAATGCATTTATATATGCATAGCACCGCTATTTTCAGCTGATAGAATTGAATTTCATACATTACTATTTGTAACTTAGACAGCTTTCCTTCAGCATTTTTTTTTTGCTCTTCTCATACATATTCATGTCACTGCATTAAACAGACAAACCACAGACTGTCTATTTATCTTCTGTGCAAACACTTCAGCAAACAATCGTAAGTGTACGTGACCTCACAGTGCAAACGTAGAAAATTTTAAATCTGATTTTGAATGCAAAATTCAAATGTGACTGACATCCATATCTGTTGCAGAAGTGTATTAAATTCCTTAGAAGTTTAATTGATAGCACGAACCTCAAGAAAAATACATACATACATATATATATACATACCTACATAGCATGCCCTAACATGTGACTTAATTTGCTAAGCAAAATAGATTGTGGGTAATATAAAAAAATTGAATAAACTAAAATAAAAAATTAAAAAATATTGTAAGTATTATACAAATAGCTATATGAATTTGGAATTAAATATAATTTGTTTTTGTATTTCGTTATTCGGTTGCGACAAATATCATTGAACTTCATCCTCAAATGAGCTATTTGTGCCTCAGCTTATTTCTTCCTTTATATTAAGCTTAACGTCTTTTTAACTATCCAAGCAGTCCTGTTCGCTGAGTTCATTAAGAGAAATCACCAAGGAACGGATTTTTAGGCAGGAAAAGNTAGTATCTATTAATTTTTATAGAACAACGAATTACGAAAAATTTGTACTTTGATTGAATATTTTCTTCGTTCGAGTTGTAGTAACATTGAACCACAAGATGCATGTACGAAGCGTGTACTTGACCAAACGGGGTGCGCATACTTTATTTAGTGGCCCATACAAGCTCTATTTGCATTATAAAAGAAACATAAATCCATTTAATTTAATATACAGAGTGTCCTTGACCACCCATCCCCTCTAAAATGGAGAGACACGTTTTTTTTTTTTATCGAAGAACGCAAAAATATGGCCAATCACTTCAGAAATGCTTTACCTTTTGGTGAGATTATTTTTAATTGGACATACATATTTGGACTCTGAGGATACAAATACGTAACATTAGGAAAATGTTTCTATTGGAAAACAAACAAAAAATATGAACTACCAATTCGCGGATGCTCTATCTTTTGGCTGTTTTAACGGCTTCCGGTTTAGACCGGAAGTAGGTTAAACGGACATGAGATTCATTGTTTTAACTGGAAATCCATTCCAGAAAAAAGTTTCCGATAAAAGTTAGGTATTTTTATTAGCAGAATCCGCATCTGTGGTAAAAATAGACTTCCGGTCAGTTTAACTCGCTTCCAGTCGTAACCGGAAGTCGGTCCTACCAACAAAAAATAGAGCATCCCCGATCTGGAAGGTCATATTTTTGCGTTTTTTAATAAGAAACATTCCCTCTATTTCAGAGGAGATGGACGGGTTGTCTAGGACACCGTGTATATGTATGTATGTCTGTTATATGTAGGTACACAATTATATCTTACAAATTATTTTGTAAAAATAGCGTTTTTCGTAAAAAAAAAAAAAAAAAAAAATTCTAACAAACACATTTTTGGGAATGGCCTAATTATTTAGTAATTTTTGAAATTCTATAATTTAGTATTAAATGAACCAACCTCTTGCAAATCTTAATTCTCCACCTTCTCCCCTTTCTCTTCCTGAAATGATACATGCCCCTGATGAATTCCTTGAAAATTATGACTTTATTGTAGTTCTGCGCAAACATATTGTGGGCAGTTTAACCGATCAAGGTTAGTTTTTTTTTTTGTAGTTATTTCTTCCCCCGAAAATCTATCGATTCTTATACATATATCACTGGCTTAGAGTGATAATTTGTTAGTCCGGGTTTTAGATTTTTACAGCAGAAAACTACAACTTCCCAAACTCATTTCTTTCAAATATTTTGCAAAGTAAAACATAACTCTATGCGAATCGGTAGAATTCATAAAAAAACATACCTTTATCTAAAATAAACATGCGCTTGGTACGGGCACGTATGGGCGGCCGCTGCGATGTAGTGGTTAGTTGTGTACGCTACCACTCCGCAGTGCCTGGCTTCAAGCCCCGGTCAAAGCAGTAGCGCAAAAAAGTATAGAAAAAAGGTTTTTATTAACTGCGGTTACCCTTCTATTTACTCTTCCAAAGATAAGCTTAAGACATACATATAACTGCTATATTGATGGATCATTAGCTCAGACGACTTCTGTTGCTACTACGATGCGTCTGCGGAAGTTCCACTGCACCTCCTTCTATTTAAAATAAATACAACGCAATTATTGGGAAGTGAACACATCACGGGGGAGCTTTGATCAGATTCTACACTCACTCATTCACTCTCTATCGACACTAAAACTGCTTTGTTTAATGATGGCTTTATGTGTAGACAAAGGCTTGAGATGAGTTCCATCACATACTCCGAGTAGAGGTCAAGTCGTTGAAGCTAGAATAATGCGATGATGGTACTACTTCTGATTGTTTTTCAAACAAGTACACCTGATCAACTTTGAAGGTACATACATGCATATATGTACTGGCTGACACTCGATCTAGACCGTTGTCCTGATCGATATTATCTACAACTTTAATAACTTAAGCATTTACTGAGTTCTCCTATTAGAGGTGACGTAAGGAAAATTTTATACATATATGTAGGTACTATGTATTGGCGCATTGACGAGGAACCTAGGACATTTGGTGCCATTTAATTTCCAAAGTACACTTAACATTGTTTCAGCCTATTTCTGCTCCAAAATATTCCGACTATTCTGTTATAAGTACTTAAGCAATTAATTAAACATACGAAAATTGACGCTTCCATTCGTATTTATTTTCACATATACTACTCTAGACATTGCTTGCTATTTAAGCCTTCCGTTTTTGCCAGAGAAAATATCTAAGCAGTCAAGCAGCTAGAATTGAATTAAACACTAAGAGATAGCGTGACGTACATATGTATGTAACTTCAAAGTTATAGCGACTGTCAGTTGACGGAAAGCTTTCGAGGATGCATAAGTAAATAGCTACTCTGAATAAATAATCAATTGACGCGATGGTTATATTGTCTATACACATATAAATCTATATTTGTACATATATACATACATATACATAAGGATATTCGTACTTACATGGGTATATATCGCGCGCGATCTTCAAAGGTGACACAACTAAAAATTACACGTTCGTCAGAAAAGGCGAAAAACAATGTCTTAGCAAATGCTAATCATGTGGGTAAGGGAGACTTTACCTTCGGTTTTTTTTTTAACAAATTATAATAAAAATTAGCTCCAGCTTTTGCTGAAAGGTAAATAAATGCTCTGTGTGCATTTTTAGGTATAATTTCAAAAATTCTAAATTTTTACATGTGTCTCTTTTGAAGATCGTGTGCTTTATGTCCTGTGTAGCTTGCCTTCATAGGTGAACTGGGCGCGTAAAATATGCTCCACAGTGGGAATTGTTGCAGTTGTGTTCTTGTTATCATTTTCGTGCTCGCCACTCCTTGTTTATTCTTCAGCCATATCTGAATTGCTCAGCTGGCGAGCCACAGCTTGTGCCGGAATCCGTTTGACGCGCGGCATAATTAATTTGCAACAATTTATAATTGATTAACTATTGAAACTGTATGGAAATAATAATGACATGAAAAGGAAAATGCGAAAATAAAATGATGACACGCGTATGCTGTTCGAAAACCAATTTAAAAATTGCCATATGTACATAAGTAAGCATGTAAAGGCAACATTTCAAAATTTAAAGTACTTGTTAGCTGTGTGGGCTTTAAAAACTTAAACTGCATAATGAATTTATATAAACTTTTTTTTTTTAAATCCACTTAATGCATATTATTTTTGAAGGTTGTGAAAATCTTAAAATATTTATTGTAAAATTCATCAAAAATATGAATTCAGTTCTTAATTTTTATTATTCGATTATCACTATTTTGTAGTTAAAAGCTGTAATAAGTGGAGCAATCTATCAGACAATGGCTCAAAAACTATACACTATGAAGTTCTGGAAATTACTGCGTCTCCCAAATAGCTACCAAAAGCTTTTTTCTACCTCAGGAGATAACTGGGTGGGGAGTCACTCCGGGAGAGAGGGATGAAGTGAACTCATTCGAGGATAGATCAAAACTTGAATATAAGTGTGGTGGAT